>NW_015646373.1:0-16384 GCF_001515625.1 Sinocyclocheilus rhinocerous | reverse complement strand
CCTGAAAAAAAAAAAAAAATTATAATAAATAAAATAAAATAAAATAATAAATCAAAGTTTCCACAAAAAATGTGACACTGAAGATTAAACTAATGGCTGAAAATTCAACTTTCAACTTGAAATACATTACATTACATTAAATTAATTTTATAATATATTAAATAAAAAAGTTATTTTAATTTGTAATAATATTTCAAAATATTACAGTTTTTACTGTATTTTTTGATTAAATAAATGCAGCCTTCGTGAGAATAAGAGACAATAAATAAACTTAAGAGAATTTTTTTGTAACAAATCTCTGTATAAATCTCTAAACGGTCTCTTTTGGCCAATTGAATGTGTCCTTGCTAAATAAAGTATACATTTCTTATTGACCTTGAGCATTTGAACAGTAGAATGTATATAGACTAAAAAAGTAGTGTATCAATAGAATAAAATGTTTACATTTTTTTATGTAGAACAAGATCATTAACATTAACACCCCTAAAATGCCTATAAAATAAAATAATAATAATAAAATATAAAACTTTTTATTTTTTCCTTCTCCGTCTTTTTAATTTACTCTGACAACCCTACACTGTAAAAAATGACCGTGAATTTAACGGTAAAAGACTGTTCAGTTAATGAAATTACGGTATTTAACTGTAAATTTAAGTTAAAACCGTAAAACCTAAAACGTTGCTACCATATTTTTAACGGTAAAATTCCGGCAACCGCAGCTGACGGTTTTTACCGTAAATTTTACAGAATTTTTTTTACAGTGTAGCACAGACTTTTGGCCCCCTGGGGGTCCCTGTACTCCAGTGTGAAAACCCCTGCTCTAGGCAATATGAGGCCTTGCTGTATATGTAAGGTGGTCTAATCCGGTCTTGTCTGAAACTATAAAAGTAGAGCCAGAAGGTCTACCTAAAACCTATAAAATACACAGAGGATTAACAAACGCAGCATCCATCAAAGATAAGCTTGGAACGGTGATGTGTTCTGCAACGGTTACTACAACCTTCTACCCCTTCGATGCAGTCCTCTATTTACCCACCATCTAAAAGATAGGGGAAACATCTCCTCAAAATCCTCTTTGACATGAGTATTTACATATCTCCTCTCTTAGACAAAAACACAGGCCTCCTATTCGCCAGGAGATGAAAGGAATAGCAGACACAGAGTGATTCCTGACACAGGAACCTCTGACAACTATCAGTATGCATAATCCCAAACCTAAGGACCAGACATTGATTAAGCAAGACTCATGATTTGTGGGGTGAAAAGGCCTATGAGGGCAAGTTTTGGAGAAATACAGGGCCTGTGATTTAATTTGAGGACAAATCTAACTCAACATTACTGTTGTAGATTCCACGGTCCCATCAACCTTTGCCTGGTCTCTTACTCATAATTGTTGAAGCTAATGCTCTTTGAAGCCTCACCAACACAAGCACAGGAGATCAACAAGCACGAAACTAACCATATAGACTCCTGTGGAGCTTTGGAGTCATAGGATCACATCGGTCGACCCTCAGTGCACCACAGCATGTGTTTTTATCATTGAGGCCATTAAAATCCCATCATCCACCATAATAACATGTCTGTTTTCTTAGACATGGGTGACCAATCTATCTTCTAAATTTACCATGGACGCTGAATTTAAGAACATTTAGACAAGTTGCAACCGGTTCCCTCTTAAGTTCCTGAGGAAAACGTTTAATCCAAAAACTAGTTTAGAGAGCAAGAGGAGGATTTTTAATGGCTCTGAGATGAAGTCTGTAATCAAAAGTGGGAAATAAGGTTTTTAACTTAAAAAAGCAGGTCATTTCATCAATAATGGCTGGATTACCAATTAGTTGCTTTATAACTGGTTCTATTGCAAGGGTTAATGAATGCCCAGTGGAGGAGGAATGTGAAAACCTTCCCCAGCTGCAGACCTAGAGGTCATAGGTCACACAACATGTGACTGGATCCTCAGTGGGTGTTCTGATAGGTAGAGGGAGTTCACAGTTCTTGCGATGTAGTGTGCTATTGCAAGAGGAACAGCATACTGAATCAGACAAGATGAAAACGTATAAGCTCTCAAACATATCTAGTTCATAGAAATATTTCAGTATGACAATTTTAACTATAGCGAAAAGCTGCTGATGTTGGATACAACACAATATTAAAAGCTAAAGCTATAAATCAGAACCAATACTGGTAAAACAGCAGGCTGTAACAGCTAGCCGCTAACGTTAAGCATGGTGAATGCATAACCATGTAGTCTAACACCCAAGTAAAGCTAAGTTCAGGCTATACAACTTTTAAAAGCATCATTAACCCCCCTTAAAAAAACCTCTGGTATAGCCCGAAACCCAACGCATGGTTTCGCCTGAGAAGAAAGTCATCTGAGCGATCTGAGGTAGTGTTCATTTAAAAGAAACTTGTAGGGTGCCTGTAAACACAGCTTAACAGTAAGGATAGAAATTATGACAATGCTGTGTGTTGTAACAGTGAGTAAATGAGCTACCTAAACACCACCAGTAACACCCTGGGCTTGTATTTATGAATTAGCATGCAGCTAAGCAACATGTAGCTACCTTCAGAGGTCTTATTATTTCCACCCACAGAAGCCCATGAGCTCTTGTTAAAGTCCCTCAGCAAACAGACTCTCCCTTTCCCCCGCAGTCCTCTGGAGGGTTAATAGGTAATCCTTCACTAAATGCGATTCAGAGGGAGTATGGTCTTATTCTCTCTCTCCAGAGGGAGAGACCATATAGGCCTTCTGTAAAGAGGAATTGAGGTTGGGGGGAGGGTCTTTCTACCTCTGTCACCTCCAAAAAATCTTTGGTGGAGAGAAAACCCTGCAGCCAATTTAGCACCAGCCTCTGTTTATTCCAGAGGTTTGGAGGATTTAACCTGTCCTGATCAAAACCAGAAACGAACCCCTCACCCCCCTTCTTTTCTCTTCAGCTCTTGTGTTTCAGAGAGAGCTGGGACTATTTTAAAGGGTCCCATGCTGTTTTATGGGTACTGTTTTTCTGGTTACTGGGGTCAGTGAAGGCAGTGATTTTATCCTCAAGTGAGTTCACACCTCTGCAAATTTTCAAAATCAAAATCCAGTCCTGTCTCACCAGGGGTTCAGCAGCTTTCTGTGCCCCTCTGTTTTTGAATGAGATCATTTAAATCAGTGGTTCTCAAATGGTGGGCCGAGACCCCCAAAAAAGTGGATCACAGCAATACAATTAAAATAAAATAAAATTTATATTACTTTAAATGTCTAAAGGCTGTGCTTCAATTAAACTCTACAGTAACTTTTTATTTTATTTTATATAATAAAAAGAATTCGGTTGCAAATATAAATGTATTATAAATGTATAAACAACAATGGGATACATATTGTTTATCCCAATGTTGTTTATACAGATACAAATTTGTTAATTTTCTTCTTCAACCTGTGACACATTAATAATGTTTTTGATTATATTTATAATTTCAATTCTCATAAAATTGTATTTATGTTCAACTTTTTTTCTTTCTATGAGCATATATATATATACTAGGGCTGGGAAAATAAATCGTTGCATCGAGAAATGATTCAGCATCGATTCTGAGATTTTCCGAATGCATCGCGATTCTTTCTTGAATCGATTCTGAGCTCAGTTTTGAACAGCAGATGGCACTGCATGCTTTAGAAACGGCCGTACTCTGCTTGTTTCCACACACACTTGAACCTAAAATAATCATTCATAAAATTAGAATAGGTTAAAGCTAATTACAAAGGTGTTCACAGTGGCTGTGTTTACATTAATCTCGCGTCATAAAAGCATTCTGAGCTGAGGTGAAATTACATGACTCAGCCGAACGCAAACGCTCTTTAGCACTCCGGATGCACATAAGTGGTCCGCAGGTCCGCATGCGTGACCAAAATAAAAAAAATGTGCGGTGTAAATAAGTTCTTACAGCGCATTTGCATACCGACTCCTCATGAGCATTTGAGTGTGCGGATAAAAACTAGATTAGAGCGCCATCTGCTGTTATGGTGCATTCAAGTCATGTCGGATGGATCGTATTTACGAGTTGAACGCACATGAACGCCACCACAAAGTCTTTATTATGAGTGGGAAACTCAAAATTTTCTTTAAGCATGCATACCGACATGATTGACAGCTGTTAATGCACAATCACCATTTTAGATCGACAAACTGTATTGTATAAGATTTCTATTCAAACTGAAAGCATACATCTAGGCTATCCGCTGCCGTTTTTTCAAAGCACAATGCAAAACTGTGACATTTCGTTCACTGACGTTCTTCGATCGGCAGTTCCAAACCCGGAAGCGCATATACTTTCTTTGCTGGCAACCCGCCAAAATAAAAGCATGCTGATTTTAAATTTGAAAATGATGAAAATTAAAAAAATTAGTAGTAAATATTAACATTTTATTTTTAAGTTTACTATAAAGTAATTGTATTTGTATTTAATACTTCCCTTTAATTTAAAAATATAATAGTATTATCACACATTATTATCACACATTATTATTTAGTTTATTATTTTATTTAAAAAAAAAAAAACTAAATAAAGTGCAATAGTTTACGACTTGTCAACTCGTAAGTACGAACGTCCCAGGAGGACTTGAACGCAGCATTAAAATCTAAGCTCAGAATCGAGTCCAGAGGAATCGCGATGCATTCTGAAAAACTAAGAATCGATCCACAAATCGATTCTGCATCGATTTATTGTCCCAGCCCTAATATATACAGGGATGCACATAAGTTGTATAAGATTTCTATTCAAACTGAAAGCATAAATCTAGGCTATCCGCTGCCGTTTTTTCAAAGCACAATGCAAAACTGTGACATTTCGTTCACTGACGTTCTTCGATCGGCAGTTCCAAACCCGGAAGCGCATATACTTTCTTTGCTGGCAACCCGCCAAAATAAAAGCATGCTGATTTTAAATTTGAAAATGATGAAAATTAAAAAAATCTTTATTATTTAGTTTATTATTTTATTTTAAAAAAAACTAAATAAAGTGCAATAATATTATCATTATTAATTTATTTTTTTATAGTTATATTTAATGGGTAACAGTATGTGCAGTGTGAGGACCAAACCAAATCGGTTTACCTTCCAACATGACAATGACCCAAAGCACACAGCAAAACTGACCACACAGTGGCTAAAGGAGAAAGAGGTGAATGTCCTTCAATGGCCTAGTCAGAGCCCAGACTTAAACCCCATTGAACATCTGTGGAATGACTTGAAGTTTGCAGTCCACAAACGGTCACCAACTTGAGCAGTTCTGCAAAGAAGAGTGGGCAAATATCGCAAAGTCTAGATGTGCACAGTTGGTAAAGACATATCCCAAGAGACTAAAGGCTGTAATTAAAGCAAAGGTGGTTCAACAAAATACTGACACAAGGGGGTATATATATATAGCCAATGTGACTGAACCAATGTTGATTTGAAAAATAAAGCATTTGATATTACAGAATTTAGCGTATCAATTCATTTATATAAACTATTTATTTTCATATATTTATTTTTATTCATATATTCATATATATCATTAATTGAAAAACTGTGTGCCTTTATCTCTGTCTACCTTGACTGATTAGGAATGCTGTTCTTTTATACAGCGTAAATAATGCTGTAATGAAACAGTTATTGTAATCTGATAACACTGGCTTTCATTGTAAATCCCTTTGGCATGGCGAGCATTTACCGGTGAAGCAGCACACAAAGCCCATAATCTCCAGCTCATTATACCTGATTCTCCCCACACACACTAATGTGATGACAGTTAGGACTCTAATTATACAGGTATGAAAAAGAGAGAGATTTGTGTATGTGTGTGTACGTGCATGTGTGTGTCTGTGAAAACAACACCAGCTTAGTTTGTTATGACCGTAAACTAACATGCAGACTGAGGAAAGGTCAACTCATTTAGCTAAAAAAGCTCCAGTTGAAGGTGCATGAGGGACATTTTTCAGTTCAAAAAATACTTTTAACAACTTATTATGGAAGCATGAATGCTTAAATGAATAGTTCACCCAACAATGAAAATGATGTTTCCAAATAGACATTATTTTTATTTATTGTTATCTTTTTCTCATCCAATGACAGCCCTTAACTACATGCCTTTAAGTAATTTGCATCATACACATTGTTTTATAAAAAATATGCAGCTGAAAAATATTCAAATTGACTGGCAGTTGATTAGATCACACACACACACACACACACACATATATATATATATATATATATATATAATGGTGTAGAGCATTTATCAATTATAGAGCAATTAAAGCTTATTTTGATAAGGTTTACATTTAACCCCTTAAGCTGTATTTTCGCCTAAATTTGACATACCCAAATTCAAATGTTTACCCTACACACATACAATGGAGGAAATGAAAAAAATTCTATAGAAAACCCTTTGAACTACAAAATATGATTATAATTCTTCATAAATAACATTATATAGGTTTTAAATATTACAGTAAACACACACACACAAAAAAAAACCATACGCACTTTTTGATTTTTTTTTTTTCAGATTTTTTTTTGAAAGTCTGTTATTCAGGTTCTATTTGCTCCAGCTCTCTGCAACTTATATTGTTTGATTCCACTAGGAGCCAAGATGTACCAGAAAAAAATAATATTTCAAATAACAGGAGTTTTATACAGGAGTTATTGAATTATAACCGAAGGGAGTAAAATTGTCCCTTTTTTGCCCATCTGACCTATTGCTGCCCACTGAGCAGCCCAGAGTAGCCCAGAGTTGTAGAACATAAGAGCCGCTGGCCGGAGGTGCTATGATTTGGAGAGCTGTGTTTGCCAAAAGAGCGTCTTTTTTTCTCTGGTGCGCTTCTGTTGCGCTTCTGCGACAAAACAGTGGATTTCTCACCAATGCGAGCACACAGAAATGTGAGAATGGACTCGTTTGAAAGACGAGATCCTAATCTAAAAGATAATATAGAGTTTTTGGCTGTTTGCGGCTGACTGAAGCAATGGTGCGAGTAGGAATGTGACGCATCTGAATGTTTCCTCAGAGGTATCAAATTTCACATCGCGATTCTATTAAAGATCATTCGATCTGTGATTGTCACACAATGAAATAAACCACATAGTAAAATACCTGAGAATAAGAGCTTTCTTGTGATATATGACTTGACTGTTTTGTGAAAAATATAAAAAATACACATTCTTTCTGAAAAATTCTTCGCAATCATTAGGCAGAAATTTGTGTGGGACGAATACATTTCTAAGCTTCATTTTACTGCTTTATGTATCATGAAACCAAAAGTTATGGTATTTTTTGTAAAGAAGACACTCTAAGCTTTCAAATGATACCAAATATGGGCTGATACCATAAGGAAGGCTTTGCAAATTAAGCATAACATTTTTTTACATGGTTTTGGACCCGTATCCGGGTCCGCAGAGCTTGGTTTTTTAAATAGCCATTGAGTTGTTTGGCACTTGTAGATGGATGTACAAAGAAGATGAGAAGCAAGTGATACTGCATGTGTTCTCATTTCAACTGCTTTAACCCTGTAATAGGCATCTCAATCATTTGAGTCATAAAATAAATTGCAATCATCTCAAACTACTTTAGGTATCTCTATCACTCATGTGTGCTGTATGTTAACCACAAAAAAATCTTTCACCAGCATCTTCAGAAGATATAACCCGCAGTAAAATAATATATATGTATGATCATTTCCATGGATTATTCAAAGGCAACCCCATTTTATGATGTAATATAGTTTTCAGAGAGCTTGCTGAATAGACCACATTAAATGCATAACAAAATATAAGTTTTATGAGTTAATGTTAAAATGTCCATTTAAGGTATGGAGATTTACAATTAAATAAAATGTTTTAATCTTTTTTCCAAACATAACATATTTTACATATGAAAAAGTATTAATTTGCAACATATACAAACTATTTTGAAGAAAAAGGCCATTTACAGTGTAAATTATAAATCCATTAATCCATTAATGAATCTTTCAAAATCTTTTTTTTTTTTTTTTGCCTGGGCATGCCCATAAAAGGGTTAATTACAGTCAAGTCTAGCGATTGTAACACATAGAGTATCATCATCCTCTTTGAAGGGTGTTCATTTTATGTGCTTGCTTTTGTTCTGTCAAACCTGTGGTACTGCGTTCAGCCGCTGACGTGAAGTTTGTGAAGACACAATGCTTCTTGCTATTTCATTTGTTTTCCTTTAATGAGCTTCCTCTCTAGCATTTAAGGGCTGAACCTTTATCCGTGAAAACTACATAGACAGTTTCTGGAGAAATCACACATTAGTGTTTATGACAGAGGTGCAGGCAGCTTTCCCACAAGCCTCACCTAGTGTGTCTAACACAAACAGGAGCATGATAACTGCCTTCAAGACTTACATGAGAAATAAAAAGGTGACATTATTCAGGAAGTAGGTTCTACAGCATGTACAGCACAGATTTTGTTTGTTTGCATGATTTCTTGTGTGAATTGAGTGGTGAAACAGCACCAGCTCAACATCAGCAGCCACAATTCATTCCTAGTGAATCCACCCTCAGTATTTATATAATGCCATTCATCAACAACCCTCAACAGCAAATCTAAAATAATGATAAATTAAAAGGCTGATTCGCCCAGGCCATCTGATGTCCTTGAACAAATAGATGAAAAAGCCATATCACAAAGAGAAAATAAAGCAAATATGAGAGCGTGTGCGTGCACATGTCTTTATAAGACACATGTGCATCTGAAGAGTGAAGGGTGCTAAAAAGCATGCAGGGTACACAATCAACATCACATTTTCTATTGCCACCTTCTGGGCTATTGTAAATTACTTGTGTCAGAAGTAATAACAGGTTGAATTGGGAACCCTAGGTTTGCAATTTCATTCATGAGGCTGGAGGCCACACCAACCTCTCCATCTCCTGCACATTGCCGCTTAATAAAACTACAGCCCAGCACAGGCTTCTTGCTTATAAAGGTGTCATATAAAAACATAAATGGAGGGGAAAATGGTGGCTACAAGCAATCCTGCATTATCTTTTGTGTGTGTGTGTGTGTGTGTGTGTGTGTGTGTGTGTGTGCGTGCGTGTGTGATTTGGCCATATGCCCACTAAGCATGTTATTAGTGTTGGTCTGGGAGATTGAATGCACTGTCTGGCTGATATTGTCATGAAGCACTCTGGGCAATGGTGAAAGTGATGACATGCAGTGGGGGTGCATTAAGGCCCACAGGCTGGCGTACTCAAACACAAGCTCTATGACACCAGAGAGACAGCTATAAAATGCCATGCAGTATGTTTATATCACAAATGATGGATCGACAGAGGAATGAGGTTTAGGATGTGTAGGATTTACTTTCACTTATTGGGAATAATTTTTATAAATAATTACAACAAAATGGCAAGTGACATCTAATTAAATGTGAAAATGTGAAGTAGAAAGACTGAAATACTGCTTTCTTGCACTGTAAAACCCAACAAGTTAAGGTAAAAGTCAACCCATTTGATATATTAAACTTAAATGGTCTGAGTTCACAAAAAGAGAATATTTATTAGTATTAAATTAAACTATGTAGTATATAAAACCATGATCGGAACTCACAAAAATAGCATTTTATTTTACATTTAGTCTTCTTTTAGCATTTTATTTTACATTGTAAATACTCAAGATATACTCCACAAAATATTAAATTGGATTCGACCAATTATAACTCAATAAAGGAAAGATCTCCCAAGGTTTTTTCTCTATTTCTGTCACCAGTGGAGTTTTGGTTCCTTGCCACTGTCGCCTTTGGCTTGCTTAGTTGGGGACGCTTGACTGATTGCACAGACACTACTGGAAGAGAGCTGAACTGGATGATGACATCACTGTATCATCAATGAACTGACTTTAGCTGGAAAAATTACTCTGTCTTTGTCCTCTTGCATTATTTACAAACTATTTTTCTGTTTGACACTGTAAAGCTGCTTTGACACAATCAGTATTGTATAAAGCACTATATAAATGAAGGTAACTTGACTTAATTCTTCATTCATACCATCTGGAGCCAATGATTTAAGTTTATAGATCCAAACTGCTTCTCGTTTTAATAATTCCTTGTTTATATTACCTCCTCTATGCGATCCTAAAACGTTCTCTATACCTATACATTCCAGTTGTTTGATGTCATGTCCCAGCTCGTTGAAATTAAACTACAAACCCACTCAAATACATTATGTAGCTGTAAATTTACTATATTACATAGGACAACTCAGATCTTTTTAAGTTAACTGCTAGCTAGATTGCTGGCAATAGCATGCTGTCCTTACATAATTAACAAACTGCACAGTCATTGCTTGTTTCATTTTGTTAGTTTGACTGTTAGGTTTCACAGTGTGTAAAACATACACCAATAATCTTACTTTTATTTACATCTTTGATAAAAAATTTTTTTATAGTATGTATTGAATTGTATGCACTTGGCACACTTGGTCAACTTGGTTTATTTCATCAATTAGCAGTGTTTAATTGCGAACGTGGAGACAAGACACACTAAAATGCATATATGCTTATTAACATATTAAAGAATATCCTTTTATTCCCTATTGAAAATACCTGAATCTTACGTTTTAAAAGCCCAAGTGGAAACTATAACCTCAGCCACGGTCTGTATGTGGCTTTTTCAAGCTTCCATCAATCTGAACTGCAGTTCGCTGTTGAATGTAAGGGAAAACAACACTGTGAAAAAGGCAAAATGGCACAACAAAATGATTATGTCTAGAGCTACTGGCTGTAGCAATAACTGTATCATAATGATCAGAGAGTAGACTACAGCTCTTCTGAGGGACCAGACTGCTGGAACAACAAGAGAGCTAGATAGACTGTGTGTGTGTGTGTGTGTGTGTGTGTGTGTGTGTGAGAGAGAGAGAGAGAGAGAGAGAGAGAGAATCAGAGATCGAGGGAAAAGCGGAAACAATTATAGTGTCTAACATCAGGTAATGTTCCACAATAGGAGACGACTTCTAAGGTTACACAAACTGACTATTTTAGGAAGCAACATCTTAGACATTCAGTCACAAGGCCACAAATATACAGAACAAAAAGCTCTTAACTTTTTTTTTTTTTTTTAATTCATGAACAATAATGACAACAACACAAAAATAGTTGCACCTTAATATAAGTGAAATTATTAAAACATAGTGCTGACTTGAAAAATGTGCTTACAATATTTTAGAAATAAGTCTTCTATGTTCTTAGGCTGCATTTATTTGATCAAAAAATACAGTAAAAATAGCGATGTTCTGAAATATTACAATTTAAAATAACTGTAATTACACTGTAAAATAATATTTATATTTTAATATACTTTATAATGTAATTTCAGCTGAATTTTCAGCAGTCATTACTCCAGTCTTCAGTGTCACATGATCCTTCAGATATATTTTTGATATGCTGATTTGCTGCTTGAGAAACATTTCTTATTATCATCACAGTTGAAGACAGTAGTGCTGCTTAATATTTCTGGGGAAACAGTTTTTGTTGTTGTTTTTGTTTTCAGGATTTTTATGAATAGCAAGTTCAAAAGAACAGCATTTATTTGAAATATAAATCTTTTGTAACATTATAAATGTCATTACTCTTACTTTTAATCAAAATGAATAAAATAATTTTGAAAATAAGTATTAATTTCTTGAAATTTTGATTAAAGTTTGCTTATAGCTTATTGACTGTCATTGACTAAAATGATATGGTATTTCACACATCCTACAGTGGGATTACAGGCTATATGGCTCCAGTATGAAGTACTGCTGTCCATCATAAATACAGCCACTGTGATGCAAGAGATGAAGAAAACCAGACAGATCGATGAAGACCAAAGCAGCCTGTGAACTAGATCCACGTTGGCTCTGTTTGTGTACTGCAACCCTTTGGATGATGACATTATAGAATACAAATATTTTGGCACTCAAGGTTTTTCTGCTCTATTGCTGGACGCTGTTAAACAAGGACACATACAGGAAGTTGCCAGCAGGCCCTGACCCTCACAGACACTTTAATGTAAATCACTCAACTATGACTCCATCTTGGTAACACTACAGCCAGCTAATCAAAAAGGTTATTAGTTTCTCAACCTGAAAGATGGTACATTTATTTCTACAGCCACCATAATGAATGCTATGATTCTCTCGTCCTCTATATGCTCAGGACAAGGACATTACCTCCCAGATTTCACTTGTTATCATTCCATTGCATGAGTAATTACCCAACCAACAGCCATTATATCAAGCCAACAGCAACAGAGATTCAAAACCAGAAACAAATCCTAAACCAAATGTGAAGATGAATCTCTCTACACTGTCTCAAGTCCTGAGGCCTTGACTATGGGTCTGTGCCTCCCCAGCCTGTCTTTTGTTGGGCCTTTGAACAGCTTTGGAGTATCAACAGGGGAGTGTGTGGGAAGCAGCAGAAGCTTGGCTTATCTGGCCCAGAGGGTGTGTGTGACTGCAGTATGAAGAGAGAGAGACTGGAGTGGGACGCCTGTTTGGGGATTGGAGGCTGAATGAGGTGCCAAAAAGCCCAGGACACCAACTGAGGCTGGGATAAGCACCACCACAAAGAACAGACTTATTAACCAGACGTGAGAATCTTTGACTTCTGGGAGATTTCCTGACAATTCTTGAAATAGTTGGGAATCTCTTAAAGTGTACTCAACTTCTTATATCACAGATCTGCCGCATGATTAAACTGAGAGGGGAACAATGTGACCTAAGAGTCTACAACAGATACCATATATGGTTTGATTTGCAAGATAAGAAATACAATGACGACTATGGTAATTTATGTACTTCAAGTCACAAAATTGAGCCTTTAGGACTCAATGGCAAGGAAACTATATGTTTAATTAAATTTGTTTAATTCCAACCACAACAGCAAACTATATTACCTGTTATCATATATACCAACCAAAACCTGGGCATTCACAAGATGGAAACTCCTGTCAAGGTCATATAGCAACAAATTTGACTAAGGTTTAGGGTTAAGGTTGTTGCAGGATTTCTAACAAGCACATTGTATGAACACTCTAAAACATAACAGTTCTTTATTGGCATTGATTGTTCCATGAAGAACCTTTAATATCCATGGAACATTTCCATTCCAGTCTCTTTATAGTGGAAAAAAAGGTTCTTTAGATTATTAAAATGTTCTTCACGCTATGGAAGCCCGTTTCCGCCACTGAATAAAAAATAAAAGAGGTAATTGCGACTTTTTATCTCACAATTCTAACTTTTTTTCTCAGAATTGCATTATGCAAACTCGCAATTCTGACTTTTTTTCTCAGAATTGTGAGATATAAACTCGCAATTGCGAGTTATAAAGTCAGAATTGTGAGATATAAACTCGCAATTCTGAGAAATAAAGTCAGAACTGCGAGATATAAACTCACAATTCTGACGCAATTGCGAGTTTATATCACGCAATTCTGACTTTATAACTCGCAATTGCGAGTTTATATCACGCAATTCTGACTTTATAACTCGCAATTGCGAGTTTATATCACGCAATTCTGACTTTATAACTCGCAATTGCGAGTTTATATCACGCAATTCTGACTTTATAACTCGCAATTGTGAGTTTATATCTCACAATTCTGAGAAAAAAAGTCAGAATTGCGAGATATAAACTCGCAATTGCGAGAAAAAAAGTCAGAATTGCGAGTTTTTTTCTCGCAATTCTGACTTTATATCTCGCAATTCTGACTTTATAACTCACAATTGTGAGTTTATATCACGCAATTCTAAGAAAAAAAGTCAGAATTCTGACTTTATATCTCGCAATTTTGACTTTATAACTCGCAATTGCGAGTTTATATCTCACAATTCTGTGAAAAAAGTCAGAATTGTGAGATAAAAAGTCGCAATTACCTTTTTTAAATGTTTTATTCAGTGGCGGAAACGGGCTTCCATATCACGCTAAGAAGAAAAAAAAAAGTAAAAAGTTTATTTTCAGAACTGATTGATGAAAGGTTCTTCAGGTAACCCAAAATTTATATTCTATGGCATCACTCCAAAAACCTCATTTTGGGACCTTTATTTTTGAGTGAACGAGGCAGGTGACTCATAAGGCCTGTTCACACCAAGGACGATAACTATAAAGATAACAATAACGATATAGTTCTAAAAATCATTCTCAATATTAAAGAACGGCAGAGTCCACACCACAGCTATAACGATAAAGGCACAGAGAAACGATATCGTTGGAATCATTTTCAGAACGATTTTTTTTCCAGCTGATGAACATGATGATAAAAATATTTACAGCCAATCAGAATCAATCCTGCTATCACAAGCTCGAGAAATTAAAGCGGCAGACAAGCGTGCGCTTGGAATAAACAGACTATATCGTCCGCTGGTTTGGACGCGAATATATTTATCTTTATAGTTACTGTATCTTTATAGTTATCGTTCTTAGTGTGAACGGGCCTTTATAAGCCTGCACATCTACGCATGACCTGAAAAGACACCAGAACCTCAAATGAACTGCTCCCGGCAGCCAGAGTGATGACTCCAGACTCCAAAACCAAGTAAACCACCTTGAGCACCTTCTGTACTGACTACAAGAAGCGATATGACTCAATGCCAAACACATGGATCCTTGAATATTTGGCTCCAAACAAGGTCAACAAGACGCTAACGACCTTCACCAGGAACTCTGGTCAACACTAGAAGTTTAAAGACACCTTCCAAGGCGTTGCATCTTTAATATGGATAACAGATACAATATACAGTAGTTGCAAGACTGGAGCTACCATCAACCACATGGCATGCATATATGGATGATGTCAAGCTGTATACTAGGACTATGGCATATTGAATATCTGATCCGCAGGTACTTCCACACAGCAAATTACTGAGTAATAAAAAACTAGTGTTGGGCAGCGAGTGATAAAATCTGGTGTTGATTTACAAATATTAAAAGCTTTATCACTTGTTTAGTGATAATGCACAGTGTTTCCTTTGGGTGTTCACATATAATCAACATATGCGCATGTGCAGAGCATTTTCAATCTCCCGCCCATCCTACGCTACTCTCTCCTGTCTCATTGTCTTCATGGATTTGCCCGCACAACGGTTCCAAGGTATAGTATTATTCATTTATTGTGATTAATTTATGAACGTGTATCATCACTAAAGCAAATTGTATTTGTTTTATATTATACTGTTTGTGTGAAAAATAACTTATTATTTGCCTCATTTTACCCAAACATTGACACGGTCAAAGTAAGTTATGATTATTTCTAATTTATCACAAGATTAATACACAAAGTCAACATTGCATACTCTTCTTTAAGTAATAAAATAAGTATTAAATTATCATAATATCGATAATCAGTAACGTATATGGTTGGCTTAACTCTGTCAGCATTTTTTACCTCAGTTTAATTTCGCGCGCTTTTGATCCGCCGTTCAGTCTTGAGTTTACCATTTCACGGGTAACGTTAACGTTAAATTAAGATGTAAAAAAAAATCGTAGGTCCATTTTAAAGGATGTTTTAACGTTTAGTAAATGACCAGACTGACACGGTAATTTTATCCACCCCTCCTCCCTCAAATTCGTAGGACAGCACCATGACTGAAAGTGAAGCGGTGAGACTACTAAATTCGTTAATGGACGATGGAGATAGACGTAAGTTCATTACCATTGTGCTCATTTTAATTGTTTTGTTAAATAATGTAGCATTTTCTGTGTGATACCAACATTATGCGAAATTTTTAAACTGACATGATTTGGATAGTTAAACTTAGTTTATTTGTCATTTGGCGAAAGTATCTTTTATATTGTAGGAACTACATTGATATGTATCAATCGGAGTGTAAACAGAGATGTTGAGGCAGGCGCGACTCTAAACTGTGGCAGGCACTTGGCTCTGACCTAAATGGCTGCACAAAAATACTTACTGCAGATTTCTGACTGTTTACACTCCGATTGGTGCACAGGAGCAAACAGACAGTGCAATTGTACGTGTATTTACCTTTATGTCACTGTACCTTATATTTTATTCCTTTCTTTAAATCCATAATGGAGCGCGCGTCTCGTGGCACCTAAGCGTCCCGCCTGCTCTGATTGATGCGCGTAAGGAAACAAAATGCAACTCTGCCTGCCCCAGATGACACTTCACCAGTCAGATCTAGGCACAGCTGTCACAGAACATGCTACAGCCAAGGTGAGTTCACTTAATATTTAAAAAACTTTTGTTGTTGTTGTTAAATATTGTTCAAGGATCTTTGTAACTAGTACTCTAGTGAGTAAGTTTATTACGTTATTATAATAGGATTATACAGTCTTTATACAAAAACATTTTGTTTAAATGTTTGTCTTTCAGCAACACTGAAACAACAGCTTTATTTATTTGTTTGTTTATT
>NW_015646372.1:1157-1637 GCF_001515625.1 Sinocyclocheilus rhinocerous | reverse complement strand
ACCAAACACTGTCAATTTAACAGACACCTCGAGCGTTTCAAATTCTACACTTAATATCATCAGAGCCCGACGTCTAAAAGACATGACATGTTTCAACTCGGGGGTTTTTAGTCCCAGAGGAATCATTTTAATCGGCCCAACCAATTTTCCATAACGAGCTAAAATAGACTCAAGCGCTTTATCAGAAATAAATGGAGGTACGTTTGATAACATCACTTTTTTCGAAAGGTTAGACAAAGGTAAGACTGGAACAAACACATCTTGAACAGTCAAACCACACTCCACCAGCTGACTAACCATTTCCATTTCCTTCAGAAATACGACAATTGCTTTATTCATTCTAGAAGCAGACATTATATTTTGTGTGCCTATTTCTCGACCAATAGCGACCAAAACATTCTCAATGGAAACTGACCCATCTGCCGGCATGCACTTACACGCGTGCCGAGCCGACAAACTAGAAAAACCATCAGAATTTAC
>NW_015646372.1:0-591 GCF_001515625.1 Sinocyclocheilus rhinocerous | reverse complement strand
AGAGAGAGAGAGAGAGAGAGAGTGTGTGTGTGAGAGAGAGAGAGTGTGTGTGAGAGAGAGAGTGTGTGTGTGAGAGAGAGAGAGTGTGTGAGAGAGAGAGAGATAGAGAGAGTGTGTGTGTTAGAGAGAGAGAGAGAGAGAGAGAGATAGACACACTCACCCTGCCCTGATCTGATGTTTCCAGCACAGCTACATTATATTAGGCCATATTACTCTATTATATTACTTAGATATACATTTTGCTTCTGTAAATATGTCTAATCACTTATTTTAATTCTATTTCTAGTTTATATACTTATACATTAGTAATTAATTTTACACTACATGTTTAATACTTTTTATATATTATTATTATTATTATTATTTTTCTTTCTGTTAATACATGTGTACTATTTGTGAGCAGTCCAGCTGCAATTGCTTTGGCAATACAAATGTATAATTTTTGTCATGCCAATAAAGCACTCTTAAATTGAATTGAATTGAAATTGAGAGAGATAGAGAGAGTGTGTGTGTTAGAGAGAGAGAGAGAGAGAGAGAGTGTGTATAATATTACTCTATTATATTACTTAGATGTACATTTTGCTTCTGTAA
>NW_015646371.1:0-432 GCF_001515625.1 Sinocyclocheilus rhinocerous | reverse complement strand
TAATAATGTCTGAAAATATATAAATGAATAACCTGATACAAGTAATGTGCTAAGTTCTCACTCTGCAGCAAACGGTCTATATTCATTTATATATAGGGCTATATAGCCATCTAGAGGTTACACCCTGATATTGCAGAAGATAAATGGTGCATAATTTAGAGGTTAATATTTAGTAAAATCCCCTTAAAATAATACAAATGTTAAAGAAAAAAAAACATTATTGAGCTAAAATCACAAAAGCACAAATATATATTCATTCTTATATAATGCTGTCTTCATTAATTTGTATGTTCATCTATAAATGTTTGGGCTGTTTAATATTATGATTTTGCTTAAAATCCCCCACAAAATCCTACAACATCAAGCCCCACCCCCAGATAAAATATATTCCCGTGGCTATGGGTAGGTCTCTGACTAAATACTGATACCTAG
>NW_015646370.1:113709-114295 GCF_001515625.1 Sinocyclocheilus rhinocerous | reverse complement strand
TCTGTAATTGTTCTTAAAATATCAAGAGTTTTTTTGCTATTGCAGTAGTTCGAGATCCATCCGTGCTGGATATATTGGTCCGGGTCACTAAAGACCCGAATATGTAATAATGATTGGTGAAACATTCATGCATTTAAGGGTTAAAGGGATAGTTCAGCCAAAAAAGAAAATTCTGTCATTAATTACGCACTCTCATGTCGTTACAAATTAAATAATAAAGTCATATTTTTATGAAATCCAAGTGCTTTTTGACTTTATGTAGACAGCAACACAACTGAAACGTTTTGTGGCCCAGAAAGGTAGTAAGGACATTGTTAAAATAGTCCATGTTATGATATGAAGCTACGAGAATACTTTTTGTGCACAAAGAAAACAAAAATAACTACTTTATTCAGTGATTTCTTCTCTTCTGGGTCAGTCTCCGCCGCCATTCACGAGTACAAGCAATGGCATAATTTTCATCTGTAAAATTCAAAAATGTATGTTTATAAACTTTTTAAAATTTCTATTTAAAACTATATAAAAATGAGAATAAGACAAATAAGTTACCAATCGTGAAATTAGTATTAATGAAAAATTAATTTGT
>NW_015646370.1:111111-113643 GCF_001515625.1 Sinocyclocheilus rhinocerous | reverse complement strand
GCGTTTTCCGCATCGCGGGAATCATAGATAATATTGAGGTGTTTTGCAACTTCAGTGTAACATTAGTGGATTGTGATTTATTGCAACTTAAGCAACGTCTGCTGCTGCCTTACCTTTGAGAGACATCTGATGCGTGATCACTGAATCAGCTCCAGTTAGCAAGCGCTTTCGGAGTGAAAGTGAATTCCGCATTGATTGGTCGGACTCATGACTCCCAACAAATCAGATGAGCGGTGGGCGGAGACTGCTTTAGGCCACAGAGTGGTGAGTTCTGACAGGCTCCATCAGAGCCAAATAGCGCGTTTCAAAATTAAGTTATTTTATCGGCGAATCGGTTTTGAAAATGACCGATACTGATAATCATAAAAATGCTTAATATCGGTGCCGATAATCGGTCGACCCCTAAAGAAGACACATGCGTGTACATTCCTCTGCTTGTAAACAAGGCGCAGTACATGCGTGTTCTACGTCAGAACGCCGGGTCCTGCATCCGCAGCACCACACTGGAAGTAGGGATGTCACGATATCAAAAATCTAGTAGTTGGTACCGATACCACTTAAAGTACATGATACTCGATACCAAGTCGATACCACGGGAAAAAACAACAATAATACTTAAACATGAACTCCTTTATTTAACATTACAAAAACACAACATTAGTGGCACTTGGCCTTCAAATAACACACACACACACACCTGTACTCTGAATGCAAGCATTAGTTTAAATTCACTGACATACTGGCAGGCCGAAAATATTTTTAAACCCATTAACATAAACAACAATTCATGTGCAGCCAGTGGCAGCGCTAGGGCGGGGCTTGATGGGGCTATAGCCCTGTCAGAAACTTGCTTAGCCCCGGCACAGCCCCCCCAAAGATTTCCTAATGATATTCCTGTTTTTTTTTTAATCTCCCAGTGTCACTTTCATTAACATTGAAAAATAAACATAAAAAATAATAATAAAATAAACTGCCTAATATGTGGCCTATAAACAATTGACATTATGGGGGAGGGGTCAATTAGGCACGCATTAGCCAATTAATCAAGTGCGCATTAGCGTTCATTTTAAGTTTAGTATCAACAGCTATCACGATGGAGTGCTATTTAATATCAAGTAAAAGAATTTCAGACACTTTGCAGAATAGCTCAGATGAGAACAATAACACAAGTCGATAGTCTCAAGTCCTCTTTACACTAGTGCGTTTTCGTTTTAAAATGAAAACGATCCTTGTCTACACTTGCATTTTCGCTGCATTTCAGAAACGTTCTCCATCCACATTACACAACCGAAAACGCATGTCAAGTTTTCGAGGGTCGAAAACGCCAGAGTAGTGTAAACAACTGGCATAACTGTGACAAAAGTTATGCGTTTTAAAACTAAAACGCACTAGTGTAAACGTAGCCTCAGTCTGAAGTTCAGGATGGAGAGTCTGTCGTCACACTGAGTAGCAACTCTTAAAACCGAGCTTATGTGGAAAGTTTTCCAAGCTTATGAATTGTCAGCACTTTATCTATTGTAAAAAAAATTATTAGAATTTACAATGTTTTCCTGCCAGTTGGCATTGAGAGTGAGTGACATTTGATGGTCAAAAAAATTTGTAAATGGATATATGTAAAAAAAAAACAAATAAATAAAGTAATAACAAAAGAAAAAAAATCCCTACTTTTCTATGTGCGTTCATAAATTTTATTAATTTGTAAGTGTCATATTTGGCACTTGGCATTAAACATTATATTACTACACTGAACAAAATTATAAACGCAACACTTTTGTTTTAATAATCATGTTGTCTAATCAGCATCTTGATATGCCTCACCTGTGAGGTGGATGGATTATCTTGGCAAAGGAGAAGTGCTCACTAACACAGATTTAGACAGATTTGTGAACAATATTTGAGAGAAATAGGCCTTTTGTGTACATAGAAAAAGTCTTAGATCTTTGAGTTCAGCTCATGAAAAATGGGGGCAAAAACAAAAGTGTTGCGTTTATAATTTTGTTCAGTGTAATAACTGGCATATGAGAAGTTTAATACCACAGAAAACATGTAAAATATGCCTTTTTCGAAGCTGCTGTATATAAAAAAAACACAAGGTGGCTGAATTTGCATGCTTAGCTGAAGCTTAGGCATCCATTACTTTCTCTCAATTTAATTAGTTTTTTAGCACCCCCTCTGAACTGTTAAGCCCCCTCTTAGCACCCCAACAAAAAAATCCTGGAGCCGCCACTGTGTGCAGCTCTCGTGCTTTCAGAGCTGCGCGCTCTCATTTAAATCTCACACAATCATATTCCTATATCGTCGCCATCTTCCACGTTAAGTTCTTCTGTGTGCTTGTGGGCATTTTTTTCTTTTTCTTTACCCTTTGAGGACTGACTGAAACAAACATTTCTAGGCGTATGCTCTGCTGGTGTTGTGCCGAATTCTGCACCCCTGCCAGATTATGCATCCCTACCTGATTGCCTAATCTCAACCCCACCCCTAATCCTAACCCCTCCCCCACACCTACTCCTAAACCTACCAATACTAGGGGAT
>NW_015646370.1:54650-110936 GCF_001515625.1 Sinocyclocheilus rhinocerous | reverse complement strand
CCATATGCGTCTTAAGCAAGACGCAGTACGAGTGAAGTATCGAAAGGGAACTGCACATTTTAGAGTGGCCTTTTATTGTGGTCAGCCTAAGGCACACCTGTGCAATAATCATGCTGTCTAATCAGCGTCTTGATATGCCACACCTGTGAGGTGGATGGATTATCTCGGCAAAGGAGAAGTGCTCACTAACACAGATTTAGACAGATTTGTGAACAATATTTGAGAGAAATAGGCCTTTTGTGTACATAGAAAAAGTCTTAGATCTTTGAGTTCAGCTCATGAAAAATGGGGGCAAAAACAAAAGTGTTGCGTTTATAATTTTGTTCAGTGTAATAACTGGCATATGAGAAGTTTAATACCACAGAAAACATGTAAAATATGCCTTTTTCGAAGCTGCTGTATATAAAAAAAACACAAGGTGGCTGAATTTGCATGCTTAGCTGAAGCTTAGGCATCCATTACTTTCTCTCAATTTAATTAGTTTTTTAGCACCCCCTCTGAACTGTTAAGCCCCCTCTTAGCACCCCAACAAAAAAATCCTGGAGCCGCCACTGTGTGCAGCTCTCGTGCTTTCAGAGCTGCGCGCTCTCATTTAAATCTCACACAATCATATTCCTATATCGTCGCCATCTTCCACGTTAAGTTCTTCTGTGTGCTTGTGGGCATTTTTTTCTTTTTCTTTACCCTTTGAGGACTGACTGAAACAAACATTTCTAGGCGTATGCTCTGCTGGTGTTGTGCCGAATTCTGCACCCCTGCCAGATTATGCATCCCTACCTGATTGCCTAATCTCAACCCCACCCCTAATCCTAACCCCTCCCCCACACCTATTCCTAAACCTACCAATACTAGGGGATGCATAATCTGGCAGGGTGCAGAATTCGGCACGACACCGGCCCCCGTCAGTTCCGGAAGAATTGCAGTCTTGCCAGTCGCTACCTTCGGTACCATCGGTACTTACACTACTGAAGAAAAACAAGTGCCGGCAGGATTTAAAAATGTTTATACCGACTTGGTACCGTAGTATCGGTTCTCTTGACATCCCTACCTGGAAGAGAAGAAATCGTTGAATAAAGTTATTTTTGTTTTCTTTGCACACAAAGTATTCTTGTAGCTTTGTAAAATTGCGCTTGAACCACTGATGTCACATGAACTATTTTAACAATGTCCTTACTACCTTTCTGGGCCTGGGAATGTTTCAGTTGCGTTGCTGTCTATAAAGGGTCAGAAAGCTCAGATTTCATCAAAAATATCTTAATTTGTGTTCTGAAGATGAACAAAGGTCTTGGGTTTGGAACGACACAAGGGTGAGAAATGAGTAATGACAGAATTTTCATTTTTGAGTAAACTATCCCTTTAAAACATTGTCATGTCAGAGTGTATAATTTATCATTCTAGATTTCCTTTAACAATTAGATGTTTCTACATTCATTGTTTTATATTTAAAACAAAAATTAGTAACATTTTTACTGAAACTGTAAGTTGATTTTATGCAGCTTCTGTGCAATGCACCTTTTTTTTATATTTAGATGCAGCCTTTGCTGTGTATGAAATCATGAAATACCAATTGTCACATGTTTAAATTTCCTGCTTCCAAAGAAGGAGAACCATAGAATGTGAATCTTAAATTATACAGGGTCTGTTATACAGCATCTGTATTGTTTGAGTTTTGGGGTTGCACAGTCTCCCCACCCCCTCACTCCCTTTTGAGAATGGCAGCCACTCGAGGGTGTGTGAGGAGGATGAAAATAGGACAAGGCAGGTGTCACTTTCAGCTCTGGTGTACCGAGACCTTAACTCTGACCTTTTATATAGTAAGAGACACAACAGACCAACAAAAGCAGACACAAACCTACGCTGGTTCCGTCAGTACATCTGAAGACATATTCGTTTTACCCATTATTTCCACTTTTCCACCAACGACAATGAAAGTTTGAGAAAAAAGCGAATGAGTGGCATTTTTATGTACATTGTCATGGAACTCCTGTTTTGTCAGGAGATAAAAATCAGAAGACGAGTTTCGACCTACAGTTCCATACAGACTCGCAAGTCTTGCTCGCAACCTTTCCTCAAATGTCAAGTCTTCTTTCTACTACATTGCTCAAACATGCTACAAATAGAAGGTCATAGAACAGGATGCCAATCGAACTGCTTCATGCACAAAATACTCGGAATATGTAACGACTTCTTAATGAAAGGGAAAAGGTTGTGCAAAGATTCATATGACTGGAGCATCTGACTATCATGCTCATCAAAACCTTTCGGTGATTTATGCAAGAACGCATGTGTAATAAATGGACAGGTCCTTATCCCATCATAGGATCTATCATGCAGTTTAAGGGTGAGTGTGGGTTAGACCGTATCACCCACAGCTCTGAAAAAAGCGTCTCAAGCTCTGGAGGCGGTCAGATATTACCATAGTAACAAATGTCACAGAGGTCACAGTTATTTTCCATTTAATGAAACGATCATGTATACCTCTGGCCGATGGATTATACTTGTACTTTATAATAGTTCACCCAGAAATGAAAATTGTCATTATTTACTCCCCTTCATATTGTTCCAAACCTGTATAACTTTCAGTTTTTTCCAGAACTTAAAAGAAGATATATTGAAGAATGTTGGTAACCAGTTTTGATTACTTCCATTGAATGGAAGTTGTATTTCTCAATCTTTTGTGTTCCACTGAAGAAAATCATTCAGGTTTGGAATGACATGAGGGTGAACATTCTTGGCAGAACTATCCCTTTTAATATGTAATATTTTGTCATGAGCAGCTAATAGTCTTATATTAATAATGATTAGTTATACAGATTCTTTCTTTACTTTTCAATTATTAACGCTCTGTATTGATGTGTGCTGCTGAAGAATGATTGTTTTGGTGTGTATGTGTGTGTCTTCTTTTTAGAGCTGACATTGGTTATGATGACTCTAATGACGGAGGAGATGGTATGTGTTCATAATGTCATCCAATAGCTTATTTATCTCAGGTTAAATATAAGAAACATTTGCCAGGTTAGTCGTTTTATGTTTCAGGTTTCTCTGTTATTTTTTCAGCAGATCTTAGCAACCCTAAGTGTGAAGCATTGGAAAACCAAGCGTCTTTTGCACAGCCGGTTATAGTTCAGCCAGAGATCGACATCGAGGTGAGTGAGGTTTGCTTTGTAATCACCATTTCTAAGTGTGGCTGGGATAGCAGGTGGAAAAAAATACAGCGTATCGTGAACATACAAAAAAAAAGTTTAAAGTTTAAACAAAAGTTTGTTTTCCCCTCCTTACTCTAACCTTTACCAGATTTCCATGACTGTTTTTGTGTGCGGTGTAACAGCAACTTTTTTTTTTTTTCCTCCGTGTTTTTTTTTGTGTCAGAAAACTCATTGACCTCTATGCTGTCTAGACACTCTTATAGTTTATTTTTGTATGTTGTTACCGTCTGTGTTGGTATACAGTTATTTATCTATCAGTGATGTCTTCTGATCGTTCTCTTTAATCAGCGATTCCATTTGTTTCAGTTTATTCTTATACCCTGTCTGTCACTATTGCAACAAATGCAGAGCTGTAGTGTTTTTCAGAGCAGCCCAGGCTAAAGATAACTCAAGAATCTAGATATAAAATAAAACTTGACTCATTGATTGCCTATTGTCTATTTAATACTAGCTAAAATTCTGATGATGTGGATTTTCATCATACCTGCATACTTGCGTAATTTGCTTGTTAAAATTCCCACCGACATTTCACTGTCCAGATAACCACTTGCTTGTCTATTTGCAGTGTGTCAATTTGCAGCTGTTTTAAGTAACTGAACCTGGTATTTACAACAATAGTATCACTATCTGGGTTTCTGGTCTGTAGTCAGCCCTTTACAATAAATTGATAAGACACATTATTATTATTATTATTATTATTATTATTATTAATTTACCTGAGGCCTTTGACTGATAGACCACACAGAAATGGAAATTCTGTTATCATTTTTGTTCCAAGCCTGTATGACTTTCTATATTCTGAAGAATGCTGGTAACCAAACAGTTTGGTAAACAAGCAATACCAATGAATTCCATTCAATAGGTAAAGAAAAAAATCTTAAAATGTTCTACAGAAGAAAGTCATACGGTTTGGACCGACACGATGGTGAGTAAATGAAGACAGAATTTTCATTTTTGGGTGAACTGTCCCTTGAACTATTAAGCCTTTAAATATATAAAAATATGATTTTAAAGTATATTTAACGATGTAGTTTTTTTTTAAATTAGTTATCATGCTGACAGTATGTCACAGCTTTTTGTAAATTAGCTAAACGATGTCGAACAGTTGTTGGTTAATAACCAACAATGATTTAACCTATGCTCCAGTATATATCATATTAAAAACAAGATGTGTATTTGTTGATATTATTCTTTTCATCTGTCTACCTGAACAGCTCATTGAAGCTTCAGCATCAACTTAGGTAATGTGCATGTGACTTGCTAACTTGTCACCCATTCATCGTGTTGCATGTAAACATGCATCCTGTATTATGACCCATAATATCAATCAAGATCAACCCTGCAGAAGCTATTCGTGTTCATGCTTGGAGTTAAAAAAAAAAAACGATAAGCTTAGTGTATGCTATATATTATGTTTATATAAGCAAACAATATACAGTTAGTGTGATCTTATTTTATGTTGACAGTTCCTGATATTTACAACTTGAGACAAACTGCTGTGAATTTTTAGAAAATGGTTGGGAGATATATATATATATATATATTTATAAAAACAGTTAAAAATAGCAGTAGAAATTGTATTTCTGTGTTTAGTCTATGTAAATATTGTCAGTATGTTTACCCTGAGATTTACCCTGCACAACTTTAAGCAGACAAAATTCATAGTTAAACAGCATTCCCCAAACCTTTTCAACATCACTTTTCTCATCGTTGCTTTTAATTCTTGTGTAAATTTGTCACAAGATCGTGTCACATCACATTCAGAACTTTTAAAGGTTTTGTTTCCATTAGCTTAATCTCATTGGCACAGGCTTCTGGGAAAAGAGCCAGAAAGAACTGGCACAAACTTCATGCTCACATGAAGGCATTATAGGTAGTTCAACTATTTATTTATTTGCTTATGTATTTACTTTTCTTTTTAATTCTGTGAAATTGTATATGTCTTCATATTCGTATTCATTTTTTCTTTGTTAAATGATCTTTTTAACCTACAATTATTAGTGTTGATAAGCTGATACTGTCTAGAAAACAGCATGTATTAAACATTAATAGAAAACTTTTATACTAATATCAGTAGATAATTTGTACTCATAATCAGTGCTGGTGTCAATAATAATAATATGCATTAGCAAATCCAATTTCTCTTGATTCTCCAACTAGTTGCAATCAAGAAATGATTACAGCAATGCATATTGAATTTCAAGTTTGTGCCATTCATCTTACACTTTTTGTTAGTTGGTAGTAATTCAGATTCATAAATGCAAAACAAAGTGTTTACTGCCTACAGTATACATTCTTGATTCTTTAGAATCCAAGCTTTTTTTCTCTTACTTTTCTCTCTCTGTTGCAGACTGCCAAGAAATTGTCCAGTTCTCCAGAGTCCACCAGGACTTCCTCCACAGCAGGATGTCCTCAGTCCACTTCAGATACTCCCCTCGGAGAACAACTTGCACTTGAGTCAATGTCATCCAATAATTTACCACAAACAGAAGAGTCTGGACTTCAGCCATTAACTCTATCTATCCCCCAGTCACGTTCAACACAGCAGTTCTCTGAGCCACAAGATCAAGTCTATAATGTTGGCCCTTCCTTGGCCCTTCCCCTTCCTGCAGTCCTCATACACCATTATGATCACCCAGAAACAACCAAGGATGAATTTGAGGATTCCAGTAAACCTGACCAATTCCTTCATTCACAGAAGGATGATTTCCACACTGAGATGTTAGCACAAGTGCCTTTCGAGTTAAGCCAACCATCACTGGCTGGGTTTCCAGACATGCCACACATCCTGGAAGAAGGTATGAAGAATGTTAAGGTGAAGGAAGATGTTGTAGAAAAGGATGCCACATTGGCAGATGTGCTAGAAGAACCAAGTAGGAATGTAGAAGAAGATAAAACAGGGACTTGCTTTCACATGTTGGAAGAAGCCAAGCAGCCTCCTTCATCAAAGGAGGTAAACAATGCAACTAAAGATGTGGAGAAGCTCAATTTATCAGAGGGATTACAGCACCCCCTGGAGGAAGGAATTCAAGAACACAAAGTAGAACTTGTCTCTTCGGTCCGAGTCGATACCATCAAGACGATTGAGGTGGAAAGTACCAAGATGGATGATGAGGAAACAGATGGTTTGGAGGCTTCCTGTTTGTTCCCATCTCATTTAGGTTCCACAAGACCGGACAAAGAATCCCAAAGTTTACTCATCCATCCAGACTCTGATAAGCCGGCAAACATGAAACATCAGCAAGAGGAAGAACTTGTCTTGGATCCGAGCATGTTGGCCTCAGTCCACCCTGAGGATCCAAAACTTGATAACCAAACTATTACAATGTGTATTCCAGAGCATCCAACAAGCAAACCAGAAAAGCCAGAGCTGACCAGCATTTCTGAAACATCACCAACAGCCTTCGATCTTCAGTCTTCAACCGTTAACTCTTCAGCAGAAGATATCACTTTTAAGGGTGATGAAACGTCTACTGCTCCATATCAGATATGTAAAAACCCTGAAACCCAGCACACACTGCCAAGACCCGGCACTGAACTATCTCAGATATCAAAGGATCCGACTGAGGGTTCTCTGGACACGTGTCTGATGGTCTCCGCGACCTTCTTCAGTGCTGTGATTTGCCTGGCTGTTGGGATTCAAGAGCCCAGTGCGTTTCTGTGTGTGGGATTATTCCTGTTGTCCCTCTGGTTCTAAGTTCTATGCCAGTTGAATTTCCCCTCCATCTGTTTCTTCTACAAAGCCTTAAGACTTTACCTTCTTCCTCTTCCCCCAGTGCCTTGAGGAATTCCAAAAAAATATTTACATGCAATCAGATCTGGTGTTTGTGGTATTAGAGTGAGAGTTAGTGTTTTCAAATTTAGGAGTTGAGATTTTGCTTGACGTATACAGTAGTTTATCATTCAGATTGCCAGTATAAAAACTGCAGTGGTTTATTTGCAACCAAAAATAAGTTTGAATAAGCAATGTGTGTTTTAGCTGAATGACGTCACTGTGCACCTCATACATGATTGGCCATTGGAATGTGGCTCAGCTCATTGATTCATACTTGCCAAAATGTGTCTATTTTGTGAGTTTCTCTCTATATATGCATACAGTAGCTACTGAAGATTGCATTTGGCTCTTTTATGGGTGTCACTTTTGAGTGGAATGACTTGACGGTGCACGTATGTGGATTTATGTGTGATAAGAAATGTGGGGAGACTGGACGAACGGTGCAGGTGATTGCAGAGCAGAAATTTAGAAAAGTTTGAGTTTCAAGTTTAGTTAAATGTGAGGTTTTGCTTGTTCTCAGTGAGGAGTTAGTCTGTGTAGACGTCTACGAACTAAGCAGAGCATTTATGTAGGTAAGAAATGTTCAAAGACACTTGCGTTTGTTTATTCACTTAATTTCACTGTGTTTGATGTTGTATGTGGTAATTTTGTGACTTTGATCATACACATTCTATGAACTTAAAATGAGTAAACATGTTAATCTTGGAGAGTATGGCATTTTACACCTCTGCTTCCTAAAGGGTTCAAAAAAATGCTTGCCTTTCTTGTCAGTTAGCAGACAAGTATATGGCGTTTTGCAGTGATCTTTAAAAGCGTGCCCCAAGCCTCCGATACCCCAAAAGGTCACACATTGCACTGAAGTCACGGCATCAGGTTACCGGGTGACTAAACACCATTGTAGGCACAGAGGATAGAACTGTTCCTTCAAGAAATCTTTGACCCTTGATTCCCTTCCAAAACTTGACACGAAAGATATCAAGTCACGTATTTTATTACTTCGTCGTCTCACTGAATAAATGTGCAAACAAGGTTGTGAACACATTCTGTGCTAAATGAAATATTCACATGTATTTTATGTCAATGTCAAAGTAGAAATAAAAGTTTGTAACTCATAAAAACGGATGTTTATTTCACAGCTTTTTTTGTGTACAGCCCTTCACATAAAGATGATCAAGCTTGCTGTTAATGTCAACAAAAATGTGAAAATATCCAAACTGAAATCAATTAAACTTTGGCATTAAACAGTTATATTCACAGAGCAGTGGAACTCATGATACAATTTAATAAACAAGAACATAGTTTGTTGCACATTCATGAGTGTGAGATAAATGCGAGGTCTGACTAGGTGTCTTGATTTTTTTTTTTTTTTAATGCAAAACCAATAAAAATAACAAGTGGTAGTCTTTAAATATTTACATATGCACAGATTTGGTTGAACGATAGTTATATAACTGTGTGAATTGATTAAATTTAAGCAAAATGGTCCTGAGCATTGATTAATCCAGAATTTATGTACCATCTCACATTAATCTACAGCACACATTCCAGCTTCACGGTCCAGTTCTGAAAACCACCTGAGCTGTGATTCCCAAAAGCATAGTAAGCATAAGTAGAATGATGTATGAACCGCTATCAACAATAGGCTTACTATGCTTTTGGGAAACACAGCCCTGAATAGACCTGTGAAATAATAACCAAAGTTAAGCACGTGCATTCATTTATGCGTCCGTTAAGTCCAGCGCTCAAATACAGTCACTGAAAAACCAGTTTGACAGTATGAATATATTTTGTTATACTATATACACACAAAACACAGAATGATAACATTTTGTATGGGTAAAAGGCAACATTTCATGTAGGTCCACCTCCTTTCAGTCTAACGAACTTTCCCCTTCTGTGCATTAATAATAAAATTTTGCCCCCTGGTGGAAGTTTGAGGTCAAGAAAAAAAAATAGAAGGAAGGACATTATAGATTTTTGATATTTTGCACTGGCCTAAAGATATTTCCTAAAAATAGGGCAAGAAGTAAGACTACAAAAGTTTGTTGGAAAAAGTAAAAAGAGAATCCCTTCTATTCAAACAGATAAAGCATATGAACATTTCAATGTTCAAAAAAAAAGAAAAAAAAAAAAAAAAAGGAGTAAAATCTTTTTCTTTAAGAATTCCATGGAGTCAAAGCTTGATATGAATTAAAATATGGGTTTAAAACTATTACTGAAAATATTTTTTTTACTTTACAAACTTATCTAACGGACAAATTGAAAAAGTATTGCTACATTTTATACACTATTTAAACACGGAAGACAACAATACTACGGAAAAAGTTGAGGTTGATCTTGGGGAAATAAAAACAAATTCTTAAATATATATTTAAAAATCAATGAAGTATTTCAAAACACATCCCAAAACAGTTTCTAAACTGCAGATGCTTTCAACATTCACTGGAACACATGATCTTCTTTCAGTCCCTATTTAGCATGGACTTCCTCTAAAAGAGGTACTTTCGACATGTCGGTACCCCGCATTTGCACTCTACGCGCATGCGCTTTTTAGGAGAGCCTGGGAGTCCCGTCAGACTGAAATTAGAATCCATCTTCGTGCTCTCTGCATCTACTGGATCAACTATGGAAAAAATGAGAGAGAAAAAAAACAACAATTTTCTACTTCAAAAAAATGAAAAATACTGTATTTATATTGAAAAATATATAATTTAGTGAATGACACTCAGTTCAATGGAACATTAAACAAAAAATACAGTTAAAAAAGTAAATGTAATTTATTCATGTGATGGCAAAGCTTAATTTCAGCAGTCCAGTCTTTAGTGTCACATGATCCTTCAGGAATCAATCTAATTTGCTTATTTGGTGCTCAAGAAACAGATTCTATTTTTTTTTTAAAGTAGAAACCTTTTGTTATATTACAAATGTCTCTATTGTCAATCAATTTAATGCATTCTTCCTGAATACAAGTATCAATTTCTTTCAAAAAAACAGATACTCATCCCAAACTTTTGAACGGTAGTGTATGAATCAATTGATCTAAATAATTAAATGGTAAATGACCCCAAATGACTTGTCATGTTGTACACACTCTTTTTCTATAAGGTCCCACACTTACTTTTCATGTTGTAGTCAAATGTGAGTTCCTCTCCTGCCTTTATCCCACGTGTGGCAAAGAACGCTATCCGCGGCAGCCGCTCATCCAGGTTATCAATGAACACATTATATACCTGGAGGTTGGGGTCACACTGAGGAGAAAAAAGAAAACTTTTGTGATATTCAATTTCCTTCCCTCAGATAAAAAGCTACAGTTTAACTGCCATCAAGTCAGTTGTTTACAAGATGATGCAAGGATCTCAAGTCCACTCACACTGTGATTGACAAAGTGAGAGATGTTTCCAGAGTGAGCAGCATCCACGGTGTACTCGTCGTCAACGTAATCCAGATCAAAAAGATAGGTGGCGCCTTCTTTATCATATATGTGACCTCTGCGTTCAGCTTCTTCTGTTGTAATGATCTAAACAAAAGAGATAAAAAATAGGGTTTAACGATCATAAAGCCAGACTCACTTCTGGGAAAGACAGATAAACAGCCAATCAGCCATCACAAGGAAACTGAAAAGTTGATTGATAATGCCATTATCTACCAGTGAAGCAAAACATATTTCAATGAAACACAAAAACCTTAAACTGACACAACGGAACACTGAACGTGAAAAAATGAACAACTTCTCTAAGCCACAGTGACTGGGTGCCACCAATACATAACATATCATATATATATATTTAAAAAATCTGATCCGTACAGGAAGTAAACATATAGTGCTTCTCACCTCCCCGACGTACTCCATAACGAAAGTGTTCTTCCGAATGCGCTCCGTGGTCTTTACCCCCCATCCCCTTCCATTGTCTGTCCTAAAAATGCAGAGGGAATACTGAATTCCCCTCTGCACCACTCTGTTGGGGCAGTCGATCCCGCAACGGCAGCGCTTGTTGCATTCGTAAATGGGCAACCCGGGCCGAATGCGGACCTGGCCTAACTCATTGTAAGCAAACTTGTGCTGCGATGCTCCGGCACAGCATCCCTCCACAGGGTTTTCCAGGCAGTCTGTGCATTCGCAGCCCACGGATACCTCATTCAGCAAGATCCCATCACCCACTTTATAGTCGTTTATGTAGGTGAAGTTCTTAGGCGGGCCTTCCAGGTCGACCTGGTTCCGGACGTAGATGTGGCCCTTGTGGGTACCCAGGCTGTTGAGGTGTGTCTCCCACTGTTTAAGGGTCTGTCGAAGTTTGGCCCGCTGGATGAGCTGGGACACGGTGGCGGGGTCTAGGCGACGAGGGGCAGCACGCTTCTTCTGTCTCTGCATCTCTGCATTCAGGTCCTCCCAGAACTGGTTGAGAAGATCTACGCACTTCAGGTTCTTCCGTGGTTCCCATGTGTTGCTGGATTCGGGGTAGCCCTTCCATTTCACCAAGTATAACTCCTATGAAGGGGGTAACAGGGATGTGAGCTTAAACACATTTAAACCTGGGGCCAGTAGCATAAACATAGCCACTATTAAGACTGAGCTAGTCTGACCAAGTAGCGGTTCGTCAAGTGGTCAATCAGTTTAATTTTTTGGGCTCAAATTAAACCAAACGTTTTAATGTACATGAAAAGTTAATACAAGGTGCTTTATTGTCATTGTACATGATACAACAAAATTTAGAGTGAACAAGGTACACTTAAACATGTATACTATAGAAAAATTAAAATATGAAAGACTTTTAGGTTAATTAAAAAAAATAATGACATTATGACAATATCATACTGTGCACAACACTATATACATTATTAAACAAATATATTGCCTTGATTAATGAACTATATATTGAGATGTATATAGTTATGACTAGACTTGAAGAAACAGTTAATCCAAAAATTAAAAGTTGTTGACAATTTACTCATGTCATTCTAGATGAAGAAGAGTTTTTTTTTTTTTACATCAGAACAGATTTGGAGAATTTTAGCATTACACCACTTGACCAACGGATCCTCTGCAGTGAATGGGTGCCGTCAGAATGAGAGTTCAATCAGATGATAAAAGCATCGTAATAATCCACACGACTCCAGTCCATCACTTAACATCTTGTGAGGTGAAAAGCTGAGTGTTTGCAAGAAACAACTTTAAACTGTCCCTTCTGGCCAGAATATCAATCCAGAATCCAGAATTTACTGACATATATTTTTAGACCTGGAGCCTGTACCATGATGGTAGATGAGCAAATTCAGAGTTACAGGATTAGTTTCGAATTGACAAAACCAAACCGGCTTTGTTGGTACCATGATGCTGATCATCAACTTTCTTTGTCAACTCAAGCTTTGATCCTGAGTTTGAGCCAATCATGAGCCTTGGTTAAAGGTTAAACGTTTTGCTAAAATTTAAGAGACTGAAGAATATGATGAATTTAAATGCATTTACAATGAAAAAAGTACTTGTACATGAAAGAGGATAAATAAAAGAAATGATAAAGTACGTCGGGGAGGTGAGAAGCACTATGTTTACTTCCTGTACGGATCAGATTTTTTAAATATATATATATGATATGTTATGTATTGGTGGCACCCAGTCACTGTGGCTTAGAGAAGCAAGATAATTTTTGAAATTATCAGTGCAATCACAAGTGAAAATTGTTATATACAGCGATAGAGACTCGAACATGTAAGGTCACGTAGTCATTTTTAAAGCATTATCTATTGATTCTACAGCTTATTTATATTACATTACGATCTGTATATATTAACATTCATTTAAAATAAATAACTGAAACTTACCTGGCTAGCCAGCTAATCCAGCTTCATGGTACAGCCCCTGTTTTGGCTTGTATATGGTGCTTGATCTGTACATATTTATCTCCCGATTCAGACAAGATTACTTTTTCACTAAGGAAAGCAACATTTTGGACAGAGGAATTTTAGTAGGACACAACAGTTATAGTAAAGTGTCTTAATGATAAATCTGTTTATTACAAACACACAACTTTTCCTTTCTAATGACGTCAACTGATGGCCTGGAGACCGGTTGGATTATTGTGATGTTTTTATCAGCTGTTTGAACGCTCATTCTGACAGCACCCATCCACTGCTGAGGATCCACTGGTGAGCAAGTGATGCTAAATTTCTCCACATCTAAGGGTGAGTAAATTGTCAGCAAATTTTCATTTTTGGATGCAAGATTCCTTAAAAAAAACTAGATATGGACTAACTTGTAAGACTAATCTAAGCAGTTTATGTGACTGGCCACCACTTAAGTTTAGCTTTGATAAAACTCATTTTACCCATCATGTAGTAGAATTTACTTTGACATGAGTACATTTACGAGCCAGACTTTTAAGCTCACCTGTACTATTTGTGTATTCCCATCGTTGATGACTTTCTTTTTGTAGTCGCAGAGATATTCCACCTCATAGTCACACAGGTTGTGCTTGCTGATGCCCAGCTCTTCGCACTTCACCCCCTGCTCTCGACAGATCACCTCCAGCTGGTCTACAGTAGCGATGCATGCTACCCTACAAACTTCAGCTACAAAATACAATTAGATGTTAATTTCTGGAAAAACACAGGCAAAACGTGGGATGACAGACATGTGTGCAAGCTTTAGATCAAGAACTGCACAGCTCTTCAGCAAACAGGTAACTTGATGTCCTCATGCCTATAAACCAGAGGTTTGCAGAGAATTTGAGAGCTATTATTATTATATTATTATTACGTTTTTTAACTCAGGGAATAAAGCTAATAGTTATATTACTTTGTTATATGTTATTACTTACATATTAAAATATACTAAAACAGAAAACCGTTATTTAAAATTATACTAATATTTCACAATATTACCATTTTTACTGTATTTCTGATCAAATAAATGCAGCCTTGGTGAGCATAAGAAATTTCCAAAACGACAAAAATTACAGACCTCAAACTTTCTAACATTCGAGATTATTTTGAATTTGCGTTGCCTCTGTCTAGGAATTGACCACTGTCTGCTTTTTCTAACTAGCTGTACAGTTTTGGAATTATATTTACCATGGAAAGTGCTATTCAAATAACTGTCAATTAAATTGACAATTCTATATTCTAATATAGACTTTAAAAATATATGTTGCTATCTTGGAAATATTTTCCAGATAATAGTTTAACATAAATTTTAAGACATAAAATTACAGTGACAAACAAAAGCAAATCGTTTAATTTAGGAAATTAACAATTAGCTGATATTATTATATCAAAGAAACAACTGTATATACAAAGAATAAACGAATATATATATATATATATATATATGAAAATATATAACTGCTTTTATATTGTAGGAAGGGGCTAGCTGACAAGGGGATCATCATAGTTGGGGGGTCTTTGGCACTAAAAAGCTTGAACGAAATGCAACAGCACAGAGTAACACACTAAAAAAAATCATTAACATATTGTACAGATAACTTGATAATTTTGGCAGTTTGAGATAAATACCCTTACAGAAAAACTCCCATGTATTATCACTAACCTATGGGCCATTTAATAAATTGTCTAAAGACTAATCGTCATAAGCCAAATGGACAAGAGATTCAGTGAACCTAAACGAAGTAAGTAATCAACGACGTAGGCATTAGATTAACATTTTGCGGGAGAATTTTAAGCATGTGCTTTATGATAAAGTTTCCAGTGATCAAACATGTTGAGTAAATCATATTCCTCAAGAGAATGTAAGAGTTACGCTAAAAGCTAAACACTGAATATTACTCTAACTAACAGAGTGTGCACATCTTTGCACCGTATGTTACGCTGTACAGCTTTACAAAGAAGTTGATGCAAGAGAAACAGATGAGTTCACAATGAGCTTGTTTGAATGTATTGCATGAGCGCGCGGTAGCCATAACATCGACCTAATGTGAATTTGTATCAACAACTTCCAGCAAAGATTCTTCCAAAACGAAGTGTTTGATTCCGGGGGATCTTTGATAAGACGTCACTTAACTAACAACTCGTGTAATACATCAGACATATAGCGTGTAAACCGTTGTTTCTGAACTATTAACACGATATATTCTTACCGTTCAAATTTTCCGCCATCTTCCGACCGCCGCCAAAATTATAGGATTGAAAGGCCGCTAGCTGATTGGACGTGGCACAGTCTGAGTGACGGTTTGGTCAACCAATAGAGACAGAGTATTTAAATCGCCAACTGTTTATGTGAAGCTTGAACAAAACGTATGAAAGATTTAGGAGGAAATCATATTCATGCTTTTTTAAAAACTCTTTATACCTGGACTTAACATATGTTACATGCATTCTCAGTTATTTTAGCTCCCCTTTTGCTCATTTATTTCCTTTGTGATAGTTTACAAAATCTGAAGAGACTTATTTGTATGTAGTCGGAACTGAAAGTCGATATGTTATTACTTTTATACCCGAGGCTTTATTTTTATAATAGGAATCGGGGGGCATTACAGATTATAAATTGTGTTATTCTATTAAAAAAAAAAAAAAAACGCTTTTAATTTGCCTTTCAGCGTTTGTGAAGGCGGGGCTAGAGTTTATCCATCATCTAGAACTTCCGGAGAAAGTCAACATATGTTTGATGGGCGTTTATAAATATTATAGGTGCGTATATGCATTTAATTTAACATTTGCATGTAACATTTAGCTTAAACATTTGACTTTTCAGATTTATTTTCTCTCTCTCTCTCAAAATGCACAACAGAGAGGAGAAAAGTCTTAAACTGCGGGACTGAGAGACCGGTGTTTGTCAGCTTCATATAACGTAACTAACGTTACTGCATAAGCCACTGAGTACACAGAATTGATTTTGAACGTTTTGTTTAGGTCCTACACGAATAAGCATTTTAACCGATGACTAGTCTTGTTTGCTTTAATTTGCTTTTATTTTTTTAATCAAAAAGTACCGGTTGACCCATTTCAATTCAATTATGACCTTCCCTTATGTTGAATTTAATGATGTTTATGTGCAGGCATCATGTCGTCCAGCATTGCTCAAAATCTCCGGATAGCAGCTGTTCTTCTGGTGTTTCTTGTTCTTATAGATGTGATTTCACTCGCATATGCAGATAAGGTACAGTTTCTCCCTGACACATCCATTACATCTATGCTCTCCGAATTTTACCAAATGTGTCCCACTTATGTAAAAAGATGTCCTATAAATGTAACTTTCTTAAAATGTTGCCTACACAGAGTTATGAAGATGTGCGTTGCAAGTGCATCTGTCCACCCTACAGAAACATCAGTGGACATATCTACAAAAAGAATGTGTCCCAGAAAGACTGGTGAGACAGACTACTGTATTGACAAAGAACTGTCCAAACAGGCCTGTGTTGTCTGTAGAGGTTATTATATATAGATCAATAAATTCTTACACTATTTTCAGCTGTCTCAGAATTTATTGTAATGTATTGGGTTGTAGCAACTGTCTGCATGTGGTGGAGCCCATGCCAGTGCCTGGCCATGATGTGGAGGCCTACTGTCTGCTCTGTGAGTGCAAGTATGAAGAACGAAGCAGCAACACCATTAAGGTATTGTGTGACTTCCAGAAATCAGTAAATCCTACTTTGAATTAAAAATGTTTATTATAATCTGCTTTTATGCCTTCATAATCTAGTTGTCCACTTTAAGCTAAATTGAGGAGTATTCATATTTTTTATGTATTTCCCAGGTGACCATTATAATCTACTTGTCAGTGGTTGGAGCTCTTCTGCTGTACATGCTGTTTCTACTTCTAGTTGATCCTCTAATCCGCAAACGTGATCCGTACACCATGCCACTGCAGAACGAGGAGGATTCTGAGGTTTGTGCACATTGGGGTTTGTATTTTACAGAGATGGAAACAGCATAGACTTTGACTCAGCATAGAATTTGCATTGACTTGACTTGGACTTAAATGAGAGATTTTTGAGCAAAACAAGTCTTTGGGTCTAATAAGAGAAAATATTTTCTCGTTCTCACACCCACAAAAATGAAGATGCATTTTCTATTAAATGCGTATACATGTTGGCGCCGATAGCCTTGTGGACAGCGTGTCGACATATGCCACAGTTGCGCTTCGGTCCCTAGTTCAAATCCCATCTTGTTGACCATTCCCGATCCCATCCCCCTCTCTCTCTCCCACTTGCTTCCTGTCATATCTCCACTGTTCTATCATGAAAAATTGAAGAAAAAAAACACACCAAAAAATATACATAACAAAAAAAGTAAGTTATTCATTTTTTGTGTTAAATGGTCCCTCACTTGACAACTTGTAAAATTGGTATTTTATTAATTATTAAGTAAATGGTATTAAGTTTAAAATCTTTTCATTCAAGTAAAACATAACATACTTTAATACTACTGTTTATGACTTAATGTTCAAGAAATAATACATTTATATATAGAGAAAGATTGGAATAATAAAAATTAAGGTTTTTTGAAACAAGTATGTTCGCCAAGGCTACATGTATTTGATCAAAAATAAAGTAAAAACAGTAATATTATGAAGTATTATTATAATTTAAAATCACTGTTTTCTATTTCCATATATTTTAAAATGTAATATATTCCTGTGATGGCAAAGCTGAATTTTCAGTGTCACATGATCCTTCAGAAATCATGACATTCTGATTTGCTGCTCAAGAAACATTTCTTATTATTGTCTTATATTACTGAAAGGGTAGAATTTTTTTTCTTAGACTTGTGAACGTGTCTGATAGCAGACTTGGGACAAAGAATCATATTTTTTAAATCACTTTTGTAGATCATTTGCTTAAGTTAAGGAATATTTTTGTTGGGTTTAGGTATTAGTTTTGTCCTTTGTCTCTCCCTACAGGATGTGAGGCCCCGTGTGGATGGTTCACAAGGTCGTGGGAACACTGTGCTGGAGAGGGTAGAGGGGGCTCAGCAGCGCTGGAAGAAACAGGTCCAGGAGCAGCGCAAGACTGTGTTTGACCGCCACAAGCTGCTCAGCTAAGCCCTCAGATGGACTCCAGCTGGGAACAAGTCTAACAGGCACCACTGGCTGAGACCACATGCATGGTGGCCTTATAGTTTCAGCTTTTATGACAATATGTTTTATCAGTGGGCCTGCATTATCATTAGTATTATAATCTAACCAAGACTGACTTGGTTGATTCCAGCTTTCAAACTGAAACTGTGAAAACATAAAGCTAGGGTGACCATACGTGCCATTTTCCCAGGACGCGTCCTGGCCAGGATTTGTTTTGGCTTTGTTTTCCTGTTTTCATGCTTGCTGAAGGTAATGATCGAAAAGTAGTTTGACCAATAACATGCAAGCATTGTACATAATGGACCAATCATGGCGTGTGAGAAGGTGGGATCTACGGTCAAAGCGATGCAATTACGCGTACATATTAGGTGTGTTCGACTTAAAAGCAGTGCGGCTCAAACCGATCAGTGTTTCACATTAAAGTACCTCGAGAGCGTTTCGAAAGCATAACCGTCTGTATGGTACTTTGATGTCATACACCGATTGGTCTGCACACGCAAACAAAGCCAAAACCTAGATATTTTAGGCAATATAGAAATCCTGGCCAGGACGCGTCCTGGGAAAATGGCACGTATGGTCACCCTAATAAAGCAACTTGTTTAGTTGCTTGCTGTTTACATAGATATAAATTAAGAGAATAAGCCAGCTCCAGTTGGTCTCACACCCACGGTCACCTTTACATTTCTCACACAATAACTTGAATATATCGGTCCTGTCACTATTTTGCTTTGAAATAGCATTGCAAAGGATGAGATTACATGGAAGTGTACCGTGTGATCTGGGAGTACTGATGTGGACAGGTATATATAATATAGATGCGCTTATAAATGTGTAAAATGTCATTGCACTGTTGTAGTTTCACTTTGAATTACCAAAAAATGTATTGAATGATTCCTAGTTTATTTGTTTGCAAGCTGATAATACTATTCAGGATGGCACATGTCACAAGCATATGTTTTAAATGTCAGATTATAGTGAATAATTATAAATAAATGTATAAATTCATAATAGTGAAGGAATAAGTGGCGTTAAGTGATCAGCACTGTTGAATAGTATATCATAAGATTCCTCTAATATGCTTGACACTTTTGTTGGATTTTCTGATTTACAGACATCCAGAAATATTGATTTTGCACCTCAAAATGTGAAGGAATTTGAAGGACTTTGCTTGACTATCGTATTTGCTGCTATAATAATTTTCCAGTATGTATCAAAACAACTTGCAGCTGTTTTACAGCTGAAATATTCTTGCTTATGTGAAAATGCACTAAAATGTTAAATATATAAAGAATGTTGCCAACTTTCTTTGTACAGCTTTTTTCTTGAGAAAATTCACTATGGGTAACGCTCATCTGCTGTTTTGTGCAGTAAATCAACTAGGAAAAAAGCCTGGCATATTTCAATACCATTTTATGTGTCCTATTCTTAATGTTTTCTCCTTTTTAATGTCTTATCTGTGGTGTTGTATAAGCTGAATTTCTCTTACAGAACCTTAGTCATTCTCTTTCTTCATCTGCTGCACCCCAAGGCCGCCCATCCCCTCCTCCACCTGCCTCCGCACCCCCAAGAATGTACACTGACTGCCCGTCTATATATATCCCTCAGAAGGGGCCAGCTGTGCCTAAATGCTCCCTTCCCCTCCAATGTCTGCTTGTCTGGTGTAGGTTTGCAGCAGGGGCCAGGGCCAAGAAGGTACACTGTGCCTTCTCAGAGAGGGCGAGATGTTGGATGAAGCTTAGGACCATACTAAAGATCTGACCTGGACTTAAGAAGACCAAGGATTTGCTAAACTAGGAATCTCATTTCAGGTTTTGGCAATTTTTTGTGGGGAATTGAGAAGACTTTACTTTTGGGAGATTCAAAATGGAGTCGGGCGGTGGTGGTGGTGGGGTGGCAGCTTTGGCCTCGTTCATCATGAATGAAGAAGAACTGAAGAGAAAGCAAAGGGAGAAACTCAAGAAACTACAGGCCACAGGAGGAAACCCTCGACCGCCACGTTCCTTGTTCTTCTTCACGCTCAAAAACCCTTTCCGGAAGACCTGCATCAACATTGTGGAATGGAAGTATCCTTCAAACTTACATCCATTTTAGTTTCCATCCTTTTGGACTGTGGTTTGATGTTTGTATAGTTTTGAATCATAATTGAGATGGGTGTGTTTTAGAAAGGCATCCACCCCCCAGAGAGCTGGTTTAGCATGCATGCCAGAAAAAGCATGCAACCATAACTCTGATCTGTCTTACTCAGCGTCTTATGTTCAACAAAACCAGACTGAGATATTTGCTCCATTATTGATATCTTCATCTGTGAAGTGGAGAAAATAAAAACAGACAGTTGTTTTTCATAATCCCCAGGTTTAGTGTGTCTTAAGGTGCTGAAATCTGTGTATCAGTTGTGAACTGAAGGTGTTAAGCTTTTGTTATGTGTCAGCCTCACCACGGTCATTTGGAAGCAGTTGGATCAGGTCTTTACATGGAAGATGATAAGGATGAACCCCAGCCTATTTACAGCCAGTCAGAAAATACACTATTAATAAGACTTTAAACTAGTGTTAATCGACCCTATTTACAGTTTTTATTGTTTTTGTTTCATATGGTTTAGATTGGAACGTTTGTATATGTCAAGACACTTAACGATATTTTTAAGAATTTTTCATAAATACAAGTTCCTAAATTCACAACAAGAACAAAAATTGACTGTGTTGCCTTTCAGAAAAAGTTGGAAACGGCTTCTTAACTTCCTCTTTGAGACCACCCTTGGAGACAAAACTGACATATACAGCAAACATTTGCTTTACAAAGTGAAACTTTCAGTTCCTGATTAGTTCATTAAGCAAGACACATATAAATATAAATGTGAATAGAAGATTTTCAAGTAGAAGTGTTTTAGCTTTTGTACTGGGGTGAATAGGAGATGTAATTTTTTAGCTCTTTTTTTGCATAGGTGTATTTATACAGTTTAATGATATTCTGGTTGTGTACAGCTGTTGCGTGGGATCACTAGTGGACATGATTCTGAGCTGGCAGGGAAATTCTGATTCCACCCCCTAGTGGCAGAAATTCACAAATAATTACAGTTCGTTGGAGACTGTGAGTCATGTAGTTTAAACTGAAGCTGCACTAATTGATGATTATAATATTTCTCATTGGACATGCAATAATATATTTTTTATATATTCTGTCCTAGTAAATGTTTACTCTGAGGTAAAACCACCTTTACTAGATGGTTTGTGTGTCAGTGATTCTAATTTAGCTACTGACCAAATAACTACCCGAAGTCTCTCTCTTTTATTTAATCACCAAAGCCAGTTTTACATGTATTTAGCTCCGGTTAATTTTTGGTTAAATCAGATTGATGCAATCCGTACTCATATCCACCCCCAACTTGAATGTGAAAAATGATTACCTCCATTTTCCAGTGGTTGTTTTTGCCATGTCTACTCATTGTTTTCCTGAGCAGACTCCATCAGACCCTTTGAAATCATTATCCTGCTAACTATCTTCGCTAACTGTGTAGCTCTGGCTGTGTTTCTGCCCATGCCTGAAGAGGACACCAACAACACCAACTTAACATTGGTGAGAAGTTCTTAAACTACAATTACCATAGGAGAACATATATGTTAAATGAATAATCTCTGATTACAGGTAATTTGAAGTAGTAACGTTACATCAGCTAATTTTGAAAATATTTGCTACTGAGGGTAGCAAAGAATATTATGGCACAGGTGAACTGGAGTAAAGGGATAGTTATGTCTTGACACACACCTCATGGTGTGTTGCCAGAGAATCTGAGATGCTTAAACATGTCCAAGATAAAGTGTTGTTCAGATTTTTGCCTACTCGGGTCTTTGGCCCTTGGGTTATAAGGGGGACGTAGATGTTTTGAAGCTGATACATGTGCGCTAACGTTCTCGCCCAGTTGGCGGTTGAACAGGACAAATTTGTGATTTGCATAAGCTCTTAAGAGTTCAAGTTAGATAGAATTATGGGTTTATATACCTAGAATGCAATTTAGAACATGTTTTACAAACTAAAAATATACCATGCTAGCAGGTGGTTTTGTGTGATGAGTTTTATATTTAGTCTTTGATTTGAGATGTGCATGTCCAAAAGGTACAAGTGAGGCGTTTATAAATACACTCAAATCTCAGAAGGGGATTTTCATGATGCATCTAATGAGACATTAACATAGATTCTATTGATATGACTGTTCTGTCCCACATTGAGGGTCCACTTATTGCACAATGATGAGATAATTTACCCCATGTGGACACTGCTGTTCTGCTCTTTTCCTATGCCTAACATTTTTTGTTTCATCTACTGCATATAAACACTTCAAGTAATGATAAATCCTCTTTACACAAGCTTATTTCATGACTCAAGCTTTGATGGTATGTAGGTCACACACTCTTTCCACTTTCTCCCAACCCAGCTTAATATGCAGCTATGGGTCTGAATTTAAATAAATTAATATATGTTTTTTTTTAACTCTTGAGTTTGTATCTTGCAGTTCTCACAATTGTGGGGAAAAAATTGTGACAGTCAGAATTGTGACTGTATCATGTTTTACACCCCATTAATCTCTCCTATATTGTTTGTTTCATTGCAGGAGAGTCTGGAGTACATCTTCCTGGTCATTTTCACTCTGGAGTGCTTCCTAAAGATAGTAGCATACGGGCTTTTGTTCCATGAAGGAGCCTATTTACGAAATTGTTGGAACATATTAGACTTTGTCATTGTGTTCATGGGGTAAGATGACATTTAGAATGTCCAGAAGCCATAAATGAAACACAATTGTCTGTCCCCTGAAATGTTTTCCAAAATTGTCCTGAACTCATTTTAACCATAGATTTTTTTTCCTGTAGAGTTTGAGGTATTAATAATACAATAATAGCTGACATTTAAAAATGTATTGTTTAACATTTCTTAAATAATAGTCCTTTTAAATTGCCTCTGCAGGCTCTTCACACTTGTCGTGGACACCATCGACACATTAACAGGAGTTCCCAAAGAGAAAGGAGGAGGGTTTGATATGAAGGCTCTTAGAGCATTTCGAGTCTTGCGACCACTGCGGCTCGTATCAGGAGTTCCCAGTAAGACTTTTAAGCACCACAAGTAGGGCAACATAGACCTTTAAAGCTAGATCCTAAATATACTCTGAAGATAATATCATAATTACTATAAGTATACGCCTACAATATGCTCGATATCACAGAACGAGCCAGTGCTGAGTGAATACAGTTTAAATATGTACACAAATGTGTTTATGAACATGCTTTGTTAACTTTCTTGTAAGATTACAATATAATCATGTCTTTGTCGAATGTTAAAAAAGCTGGTGTGTTAAAAGTGTATTTGTTGTCATCCAGGCCTCCAGGTGGTAATGAGCTCTATTCTGAAGTCCATGTTGCCCCTCTTCCACATTGCATTGCTGGTCTTCTTCATGGTCACCATTTATGCCATTATGGGTTTGGAGCTGTTTAAGTGTAAAATGCACAAGACATGTTACTACCAGGGCACTAGTGAGTGTTTTGATATCTTCAAACATATAAAGGGAATGTTTAATGATAGCAAATTGACAAATCAATGCCAGTACTGTTCAACCTCTGTTTCAGATATCATTGCCATCAGGGAGAATGAGAAGCCATCGCCCTGTGCTCAGGCTGGACACGGGCGCCGCTGCACCATCAATGGCACTGAATGTCGGGCAGGTTGGCCTGGTCCCAACTTTGGCATCACCCATTTTGACAACTTTGGCTTTGCCATGCTCACAGTCTTTCAGTGTATCACAATGGAGAGCTGGACTGATGTTCTCTATTGGGTAATTACTTATGTGCTTGATAATCCTCCTCTTTACTCTCTTATGGAGAGGCCAGTAGACAAACATTCATTTATATTAACAGGCACTTCTCTATGCTAAAGTTAAAAAATTACTGATGGGACAATATAAATTTAACAATCAGTATAGGCTATATATAATACAATTAAATTATGGTGACATTCAGACCAACAGCAACAGTTCAATAGACAAAAAATAAAAATTAATAGTGAGTTACTTACATTTTAGACACAAAATTTCCAGTTGTTTTGTCTGTTTTTGCTTCGATCAACAAAATTATTCCAAATGATGTCAAAGCAGAATTAACTGGAGACCCTGTTTTTCCCGATCTTTGACGATGCGTCTTGCGTTGCACTGCTTTTTAATAATTTTTCTTTATAAACCTGCTGGACAACCGTGTATGACCTTGCATATTTTGCAGCATCTCTCGCATGACATAGCATTCAAGAAATCAGCGCTCAAGTTAAAAGATGATAATTTTATTTTGAATGGCGTCTCTAGACCTTTTTTTTGTCTCCAAGAAAGACACAGAAATTGTGTTGTATTCCTGAACGAGTCAGTGTGTTTGAACTAATTTGGTTCGATGACTCATTCATAACAAAGACACTTTTCGCCACCTACTAGTGCAAAGATGTAAACTGCAGAAAGAGAAAAATCCCCACGAATAATGCACAGACTGACCGTTTGTCAATGACAGGATTTTTAGAACAAATCCAAATGTAATGTTTGTCAAATCTAGTGATGATTTTATCTTTTAGATTAACGATGCCATGGGGAATGACTGGCCCTGGATCTACTTCCTGACTCTGATACTTGTGGGCTCCTTCTTCATCCTCAACCTCGTCCTTGGAGTACTGAGCGGGTATTAGCTCTAGCTATGTTTTTAATCAAAGGTTTTAATACTAACTGCTTAAAGTTTGGTTAACAAGTTTGGAAGTCTTTATTATTATTCCATCCAAATACAGTCTGACTGAATGAGTCTACTGAAATGGTTTATGGGAAACAGATCTGTTTAATCGAATTAAATGACTCATCTTAACTACTTGAGAGACATAAAAATACAAGAATATCACATGACCAGGAAGCCATTTCAGCAAACTCAACTACATGGTTAAGTGGCCTAACTGAGACAAGTTTTTCCTCGATGCAGGGAGTTTACTAAGGAAAGGGAGAAGTCACGGTCACGAGGAGAGTACCAAAAGCTACGAGAGCGACAACAAATAGATGAGGATCTGAAAGGTTACATGGAATGGATCACTCATGCTGAAGTGATGGATGGAGATTTTGAGGGTAATGGTGCTATTACAGTCCTTTTTACATATGTGTTATGTTATTCTATCGAACTGTCTGTCTGATGTCATTCAAAAAAAGCACAGGAACTGCATCTTTAAAGTTTCTCCCTGCTTTGATTTCCTCTCCAGCACTTCTTCTTCTTAGAAAGGACACTGATTCAGAGACAGACAGTTTATACCAGATGGAGGGGATCAACAGGGTAATCTATTTCTAGTGAGTGTGCAATCAAGAGCAAAAATATGCATCATGATTTAACCAAAGACTGATTCTTCATTTACTGTGTAATCCGCAGCCGTCTCGCACGCCGCTGGAACATTGTTTTACGGAGAAAGTGTCATGTTTGGGTGAAATCTAAATTCTTCAACTGGTGGGTTCTTGTTGTTGTGTTACTCAACACCCTGGTCATTGCAATGGAGCATCATAACCAGACTGAGGGGTTAACAAGTTTTCAAGGTATGTTCCATTAAGCAATACATTAGATAATACATTACAATACATTAAGCAATACAAGATTCCCAACTCCTATTTAGTTTTTAAAAGTTGTTGCAAGGAATCTTTCAAATAGTATCATTCAGTAATTCTAGTGATTTTATTATATATTTATTTTGGTGAATGAAGTAAGATCTTGATGAGTCTCGGTCCTGTTTGCAGACACTACCAATGTAATTCTACTCGCCTGTTTCACGATTGAGATGGTTATGAAGATGTATGCATTTGGTCCGAGAGCCTACTTCATGTCCATCTTCAACCGATTTGACTGTTTTGTGGTCACGATCGGAATACTGGAGATATTCTTGGTTGTGTCAAACATCATGACACCACTGGGGATTTCTGTGATGAGATGCATACGACTCCTGCGCTTATTCAAGCTCACAAGGTATGTTCATTTATTTAAACCTTAAGTTATTATAAATTTCCAAATAATTTCCAAATCTTACTACCATCTGTCTTAACGTCCTTATTTTCCTGCAACAATTCACAAGAACTTTTACTCTGAAGTAATGAGAAGAGTACCTTATTAGTACAACTACTTTACTTGCTATCTTCGGCTTTTGCCCAGGATTTTACACTGTGAAATGTATCAATTATTTATTAAATAAATATTTTGACATTTTTATTTTATTTTAATTTAATGACCTCTCATACACAAAATACATGTTTCCTTCACCAAGACTGTTATTTCCTCTCATTGGTCATTAGGTACTGGACATCACTTAATAACTTAGTGGCATCCTTACTCAACTCAGTGAAATCCATCGCCTCCCTGCTCCTGCTCCTCTTCCTCTTCATTGTCATCTTCGCCCTCCTGGGTATGCAGGTGTTTGGTGGGAAATTGAACTTCCCTGACAGAGTGATTCAGCGCAGTAACTTTGACAACTTCCCACAGGCCCTCATCAGTGTTTTCCAGGTACTTCAACTGCAGTTTTAGTGAAATTGTGCTCTGATTACAGAAGCTGTTTATGTGAGGTTGGGCTTTGTTTTCAGGTCCTAACTGGAGAGGAGTGGGACTCCATTATGTACAATGGAATCATGGCTCATGGCGGACCTCAATCCCCAGGAATTCTTGTCAGCATTTACTTCATAATTCTGTATGTCTGTGGAAACTGTATCCTTTTGAAGCATATGTCATTATTTTCATGTCCATGTTATGAATTTGTCAGAACTGATTGGAGATGATAAATGAGAATTCAGTGTGTTTAAAAGAATATAGCAAAGCACTCAATATAAAATAAACATTTGCAATTGTTTCTGCTGCTAAGTGAGAAGTATTTCACAACCAGTAATGTTGTATTGTTGCGATAAGTTTGTTTGGACTTTTCCTTAGCAAGCGGTTAAATAGTCGTTCTCTTGAATGTGTTCTTGGCTATCGCTGTGGACAATCTAGCTGAGGCTGAGAGTCTGACAGCAGCACAGAAAGAGAAAGCAGAGGAGAAGGCCCGAAGGAAACTCATGAGGTAAAAGAACAATTAATTAATACTTTTATTTCATCAAGGATGCGTTAAACTGATCAAAAGTCATATTTATTATGTAGCAAATGTTTCTTTTTCAAATAAATGCTGTTCTTTTGAACTTTTCTTCATAGAGTCCTGAAAAATGTTGCAGTTTCCACAAAAATAAAATCCGCAGCACAATTGTTTTTGACATTGATAATAAGAAGAAATATTTCTGGAGTATCAAATCAGCATATTAGAATTATTATTAATGTGACACTGAAGTCTAGAATAATGGCTGCTGACAATTCAGCTTTGCCATCAAAAGCACAATTACATTTTAAAATATAAAAAAAATAGAAACAGTTATTTTAAATTGTAATCATATTTCACAATATTACTGTTTTACCTTATTTTTGATCAAATAAATTCAGCCTTGGTGAGCATAAGAGACTTCTTTTAAAAACATAAGGAAATTTTACTAACCCCAAACTTTTGAATGTATTTGCATATCTATATATTACTAAACAACATTTTGTCTTATGTTTTTCAAATAAGAACATTGCCAGAGAAAAGTGAGGAGGAGAAGGCCCTGATGGCTAAGAGACTAATGGAGTCCAGGTCAAAAACTGAGGGAATGCCCACCACAGCAAAGGTACATCTGACACAAAAGAGCTCACTGTGCTTATTTTATATAAACCTACTGCAATACTTTACTAGTTGGCCTTCTGTCTAGTCTATTAGGATGATTCACTACATCAGGTCTTCAATCAGCCACATCAAATTTTAGGCTCTGATGCTAGGCTCTTATTGTCTGCTAAATAAACAAAGTGTAAATGCCTAAACAAGTTTCGTGTTTTTGTCTCTAGCTCAAGATAGATGAGTTTGAATCAAATGTTAATGAAGTGAAAGACCCCTTCCCTCCTGCAGACTTTCCAGGTAAGGCTGAAAGACTCTAACACAAGACTTTATATATCATTTGAGGGCTCTGCACTTCATAAAATGCTGGCTCAGACCTCACAGTACCTCTCTAAACATGTAATGGATGAAGTTCAAAGATAGCTGATCTATTATAAGTAAAATGTATTATTAGCTCCAGCCTCCAAGCTCATTTATGGAGCACATTCAAACCACAGGCCTGGCTATTTTCATTAGATTTTCGAGCTGTGCAAAATTGAATTAGCTTCACAGCATAAACGGCTTCGTGATCAATGCTAATCCAAATAAATATTATTTCTCACAAGTAGATCACAAATAAGCATAATGTTTTTGAGTAGACCATGCTATAATCTTTCTCTCCTACTCAGGTGATGATGAGGAAGAGGAACCAGAGATCCCGATCAGCCCCAGACCCAGACCCATGGCTGACCTACAGCTGAAGGAGACAGTGGTGCCCATGCCTGAGGCCAGCTCCTTTTTCATCTTTGGCCCACAGAACAAGTGAGGCTTTATGGCCTGATTTATAATACCATGTAGACCACTAAAACTACATTTAGAACTAGACTTTAACAAATGGCCCCAAAATGATTTACTAATGCTGTTTGTCGAAAGGTTCCGGAAGCTTTGCCACAGGATCATCAACCACACGACCTTCACCAACATCATCCTCCTCTTCATCCTCCTCAGCAGTATCTCCCTGGCTGCTGAAGACCCCATCGACCCCCATTCATTCCGAAACAAGGTACCAAAAACTTTGATTATTGCGTTAACTGAACTATTAGTTATCCGTTCATAAAAATGAACATTCATTCATTCATTTCACAGGTCTTGGCTTATGCCGACATTGTCTTTACAACTGTCTTCACCATTGAAATTGTGCTAAAGGTAATGTGCTTGTCAACTTGATCATGTTACTTTCAGATTTGTGCTTTGGCTGACATTTAATTCAGCACTGACCTGTGTATTTTTAGATGACGGTTTATGGAGCGTTCCTGCATACTGGCTCTTTCTGCCGAAACTCATTCAACATTTTGGATCTCATTGTTGTGGGTGTTTCCCTCTTGTCCATGGGCATGGAGTAAGTTCAATAATATTTGATGTTGTTTCAGATTTTGGTATACATTACCCATTATTTTATTGCTTTGACAAGGATATTTTTGTCTTAAACAAGAAACAAGGAATGTATAAATAAAAAAATATCAGTTAACTGTTCTCGCACGTGCATTATTCTGCTGATGACCACCAGCAGCATTTTTGCACGTTTCAATATGTACGAAAAACGTGTGTGAGCCATTTCTTTTAAATGAATCAAACACATGCAGATTACAGCTGACTTCATATAATAATGTGTAGTGAAAGAAACACATTGCAAGTTTCTTTAGTAGTATTCTTTAAAAAAATAAATGAATTAATCATACAAGTGAAGTTTTAATTAAAATACAGTGAAGGCCACTAATTGAATTGCATTATTGTATTGCAGGTCGAGTACTATCTCAGTGGTGAAGATTCTCAGGGTGTTGAGGGTACTAAGACCTCTAAGGGCCATCAACCGAGCCAAAGGGTTAAAGGTGTGTATTCATTCAGCATCTTAACTAAAAAAAACTGCTTTGATTTGTGATGTGGCGATTGTTTGTGTATTTAAATATGGATAGCCATTGGTTGGTTGGTTTAGGGCCAATCTTCAAAGCATGATACATATTAGGCACTAAATATAATCAAATCTTCTAAATATTAATCAATTTTTCATCTCCAGCACGTGGTCCAGTGTATGTTTGTGGCCATAAAGACCATTGGTAATATCGTCCTGGTCACCATGCTCTTGGACTTCATGTTCGCCTGCATTGGAGTGCAGCTCTTCAAGGTGAGACAACCACCATATTGTGCTATAAAACCCTGTGTTTCGTTACTGTATGCTAAACGTATTACCTTTAATTAGGGCAAATTGTACTATTGTACGGACCCCCTTCAAAAGACAGCGGAGGAGTGTCAGTGAGTATTTTTTGCCACATTTCTTTGAATGTTGTGCTTTTTCCTCCTCCTGTTGCTGCTGATATGCATCTAAAACTTTGTTCTTGCATTTGGTTTTTCTTAGGGGAACATTTTTAAAGCATGTGCAAAACTCTCTTCATGACATGGAGGTCCATCAGCGCGTGTGGGTCAACAGTGATTTCAACTTTGACAATGTCCTGAACGGCATGCTGGCTCTCTTCACCATCTCCACATTTGAGGGCTGGCCAGAGTGAGTGTGTGAAAATCTACTCCTATTTTCATCAGTCAAGAACATGTTTCACACAAAACCTTCCTTCACTCATCTTCAACAGGATCCTATATAAGGCTATAGACTCAAATGCAGTAGACACAGGCCCTTTGTACAATAACCGAGTGGGCATCTCCATATTCTTTATCATCTACATCATCATCATTGCCTTCTTCATGATGAACATCTTTGTGGGCTTCGTCATCGTCACTTTCCAAAAGCAAGGAGAGCAGGAATACAAGAACTGCGAGCTAGACAAGAACCAGGTAACCAGTGTGATCTTTGATGTTCTTCACATGGGATTTGACCCAGGAATTTGTGTGTATATTGAATGACAGATTTTAAGTAAAATATCCTATTTACAGTATACTGTACATCTGCATTTCATATACCTGGTTTAACTCCACTTTTACTGTATATACAGTATTTATCAGGTTTATGATGTTAATGCAACTGGGCTTACTGTGTTGTAATTTTATAATCATCTTCTCTTTCCGTCTCACCCCTCACCAGCGTCAATGTGTGCAGTATGCACTGAAAGCACGGCCCCTCAGATGCTACATCCCGAAGAACCCGCACCAGTACCGCGTTTGGTACTTTGTGACTTCTTGCTATTTTGAGTACCTCATGTTCTTTCTCATCATGCTCAACACACTGTGTCTTGGAATTCAGGTAAGCAGTTAAATAGAAGTTACATTTATTTACAGCTAATGATATACACCTCTGTTCAAAGGTTTGGGGTCAGTGAGATTTATTTAAAGAAATTAATACTTTTATTCAGCAAGGATGCATTAAATTGATCAAAAGAGGCGGTTTAGTCATTGATAATGACATTAAAACATATTTTAAAATGTATTTAAATAGGAAGCAATTATTTATAATTGTAATAATATTTCACAATATTGCTGTTTTTATTGTATTTTTTATCAAATTTTTTGATCAAATAAATGCAGCCTTGATGATCATTAGAAATCTTCCTGATTTTGAGTGGTAGTCTAATTCAGTCGATATTTGGATTTTTTTTAATTACTGGCAATGGGTTATAGGGGTGTTTTTCAAATTGATTAGGTGTCAAATTTATTATTTTCTATTATTTTAGTAAATATTATGTAATTTTATTGATGCATGTAATATGTATTATCTTTACATTCAATTTATATTGCCTTTAATTCAACCATTACCCCTTATTGCTGATTGGCTACAAGTTTGTTTTGCGATTCGGCCCGAATCAGTTTTCTAAAGTGTTTTTGAAAAATCACTTACTCTGCCTTTAACATTTACCACTGTTTTCAAGCCAATAAAGTAAAGCTTAATCCCATTCAGTCAGTACATTAGTCAGAACAATATTCAGTCTGTATAATAGTTTATAAAACAATTTCAAAATGGCTGCTTTCTTAATCTGCTGTCTCTCTTCTTTCTGTGGTACAGCACTGCAACCAGTCCGATCATATAACCAAACTCTCTGACACTCTCAACCTCATCTTCACTGTCCTGTTCACTGGAGAGATGATCGTCAAACTCATTGCATTCAAAGCAAAGGTACTCCTGCTTCTTCCATATGAAACTGTATAAGAAGATGTGCTCTATTTTATGACATTGTTGGTATTTTGTGTGTGCCATGACACAGGGTTACTTTGGAGACCCTTGGAATGTGTTTGATTTCGTCATCGTGGTCGGTAGTATTGTTGATGTGGTCCTCAGTGAGGTTGATGTGAGTATGACAATAATCTGAGACTCCAAACTTACTTAAAAATATTGTCTGAGTGATTTATATGTTGTGTTAATGTCTCTACAAAAGCAAAAGCATTTCAAATGGCGACCAACAATGGCTTGTATTTTAAACCCGTATTTAGCGATACATGAAGCACAGACCTCCGCAAGCAGTCAATATCAGCATTAGTGCACAGGAGGTACAGATTTCATCAGCTCCAGCTTAGTATTCTTCTCATTCAACCAACTTTACTCATCAGTGGCCATTGATGGGCCCATTTTCATGATTCATTTCACATGTGTTAATGAACCACCCTCTTTCCATCTCTCACAGCTGCTTAATACACACCGCTCCACATCTCCAAGAGTGATTTGATGCACTTTTTATCGTCTATATAAGTAACCACTTGTTTTGGAAGTGTGATTCATAATTTTGATGTTATGTTGATGTCTCTTATTCGCAAGATGCATTGGCGTTTCTCTCATGTCATCTCTCATCCATCATCCTGACTTCTCATCTTTCTGTTCTCAGGCTGCGCTGGATGCCAGTGGAGGACTGTGGTGTCTACATGGTTGTGCGGTAAATATCATTCTGCGCTGCATGGGACAGACACTGCTCACATTATCTCATACTAAACGAAGAGCAAGGAGAACTGAATTTGTTAGACAGCCATTAATAATACTGATTGTATGGCTCAATCGGCAGATTACTACTGATGAAAAATGTGCTTAATTTATTGCTTCATCTCACTGTGCTTGCCTAAATGGTTATTATTCCTTATTCTTTATGTAATTAATTTAGGTAATGTCTCTGTCTTGACTGTATTCATGTTTTTAGAAGCTTAAATATCCACAAATATGCATGATACCAGATTATGGTGTAGCTATGTATTTTTGCTTTATATGATATTATATGCTATTATATTATATTGTATTATATTTCATTACTGATGGAAACAAGTGAAAAGAGTCTATTCTTTTTTCAGGAAGTGAATCCAATGCAGGCAATAGCTGTAAGTACATACACCTGGTTTGTTTTCTTTGTAAACACTTAAAAAATGTCAACTTTAATATTTATAGGTGGAACTAAATATTTCTCTCATAATTCTACTCATTCTTAGGATGCAGAAAATGTCAGAGTTTCCATCACGTTCTTCCGGCTGTTCCGTGTGCTGCGTCTCATTAAACTGCTCAATCGCTCAGAGGGGATCAGGAACCTTCTGTGGACCTTTATTAAGTCCTTCCAGGTCAGACAAGACAAAATAAAATAATTATTAATAATAATTATATCTAGTTAATAATATAACGATCATAAAAATTTATTTATTTATTTTATTATTTTATTTTATTATATTATTTTTTAATGAAAAGTGCTTTAGCTTTAACTGAATGTATCTTACAGTCTATGATGATGTGTTTCCTGCTTCAGGCGCTGCCTCATGTGGCTCTTCTCATTGTTATGCTCTTCTTCATCTATGCTGTCATAGGGATGCAGGTGAGCTTCACTTCTCTGGTTTCCTTCAGTTGTTTAAATTTCCTGTAGTTTCTCTCATTCTTCTTATATATATTTTTTTCAGTTCTTTCATCCTCTCTTTCTCCTTCTGTTTATAGATGTTTGGTAAAATTGCTCTGGTCGATGGTACGGAGATTAACCGCAACAATAACTTCCAAACTTTCCCTCAAGCTGTATTGTTATTGTTCCGGTGAGTCAACAATGTACAGAGAGAAATTTTTTTTTGCTTGTTTGTTCTTTAAAGGGGTCATATGCTGCGATTTCAAGTTTTCTTTTCTCTTTGGAGTGTTACAAGCTGTTCGTGCATAGATAAGATCCCTAAAGTTGCAAAGACTAAAGTCTCAAACCCAAAGAGATATTCTTTATAAAAGTTAAGACTCGTCCACGCCTTCCTAAAACGCCTCGTTTAAACACGCCCCCACATGTCTACATCACTGTGTGGGAAGATTTGCATAACGCCGCCCAAATGTTCACGCAAAGAAAGAAGCCGTAACTTTTATTCTTGCTGTAGTATTTTTGCCGCCGTCGCCATGTCGTGAAGACGCTGTGTGTGTGTCGTGAAAGCGAAAATACTTTGTTTGGCCTTCCAAAAGAGGACACGACTAGAAATCAGTGGTTAAGTTGTATTTACAAGACTGTTCCAGAACAGTTCAAACCAAATATTCGTGTGTGTGTAACGCATTTTACGGAGGACTGTTTCCTGATCCTCGGAGAGTAGACTACAATGCCAGCTGTTCTGACTCACAGCCTGTAAGTACGTTTTCATATTTAAAGAATTTGCCACTGAGCCAATCACAACGCACTGGATAGCAATAATGTACAGTATGTGGAAAATAATGTGTTTTTTGAACCTTAAACCGTATAAACACATTTCATTACACCAAATACACAAAATAATGTTCTTTTTTAGCAACGTCATATGACCCCTTTAATAAAAGTCATTCTTTGCAAACTTGAGAGCCCATATAGTGCACTCAACTCTATTTTTAGTCTAATAATCAGGTAACTGATGAATGTGTGGGTTCACAGTGTTGCCACTGGAGAGCAGTGGCCTAAAGTCATGCTGGCCTCTATGTATGGGAAGCTCTGTGATGCCAAATCAGACTACGGCCCTGGAGAGGAGTATACCTGTGGCTCCAGCATCGCTGTCTTCTACTTCCTCAGCTTTTATATGCTGTGTGCATTTTTGGTAAGCAGATATGAGACTCCTGTAGTTTATACATGGTAAACTTGGAAATCAGCTCAGAATACAGTATCCAACATTGCTGTTTGTTTTAGAAACTAAATCAATCTCTTGCTGTAGGTTATCAATTTGTTTGTGGCTGTCATTATGGACAATTTTGATTACCTCACTCACGATTGGTCAATCCTCGGCCCGCATCACCTGGATGAGTTCAAGAAGATCTGGGCAGAGTATGACCCCGAAGCAACGTGAGTTAAAGCACACATGGCTCCAATGCCTGTGTCATCTTATCCTGAAGTTCATTTTATGATTTTCCTTAAAACATAATAAATTACACTGTCTTCTGTCCTTATAAAGGGGACGAATCAAACATCTGGATGTAGTAACTCTCCTGCGGAGGATTCAACCACCGTTGGGTTTTGGTAAATTTTGTCCCCACCGCTCAGCGTGTAAGGTAAGAGAATTGGCTTTTTTTTTGGTTCTGTTCAGAGGTTTGGGGTTGGAAATAATTTTGTTTTTTTATGCTCACCAATGCTGTCTTTATTTGATCAAAAATACAGTAAAAACAGCAATGCTGTAAAATATTATTACAATTTAAAATTGCTGTTATGTATTTCAATATATTTTAAAATGTAATTTATTCCTGATGGCAAAGCTGAATTTTCAGCAGCCATTACTCCAGTCTTTAGTGTCACATGTTCCTTCAGAAATCATTCTAATATGCTGATTAGGTGCTAAAGAAACATTTCATATTATTACCAATAACACTGTAAATAATACAATTGCAATTTAGAATTTAAAAATTGTAGAATTGTAACATTTTAATTTAGATCAATTCAGTGCATCCAAGTATTAATTAAAAAAAGTGCTGACCCCAAACTTTTGACCAGTAGTGTTTTTCAGTGAGTATTTCAAACCTGTATTTGTGAACTTCCACCTCAGCGCCTGATTTCCATGAACATGCCGCTGAACAGCGACGGCACAGTGACCTTCAACGCCACACTCTTCGCACTGGTCAGAACAGCTTTGAAAATCAAAACGGAAGGTGTGTAATTGAGATTACATTTAACAAGCAGCTTATTTCGCGGCATAGTATATAATTTACATGTTTCTGTTAGGAAACTTTGAGCAGGCCAATGAGGAACTGAGAGCCATAATTAAGTCAATCTGGAAGAGGACCAGTATGAAGCTATTGGACCAGGTCATTCCGCCCATTGGAGGTGAGATAGCTGTGATAATAATCATTTATGTTTAATTCACATGTTTTTAAATACAATCCATGTCTGACTGTGATGTAATTTCGTTGGCTGTAGAGGATGAAGTCACCGTTGGAAAGTTCTACGCAACCTTCCTGATTCAGGAACACTTCCGCAAGTTTATGCAGCGGCAGGAGGAATACTACGGTTACAGGCCTACCAAGAAGAACGCTGATGAGATTAAGGTGCACTTTATGATAAATGCTTGTAGTAAACATCATACAAAGGACACTTTTCAAGCAAAATACTAACAAGACTTCCGTCTGACTTTGCAGGCAGGTCTGCGCTGCATCGAGGAGGAAGCAGCACCTGAGCTGCACAGGGCCATCTCAGGTGATCTGATCGCTGAAGATGAGATGGAGCATGCCTTGGAGGCCGGAGAGGAGGGCATCTACAGGGTCTGCACTAAAGCATCTTCTTAAGGAAATAGACACAAGTAGATAAAGACGTCCATTTAGACTTATAGTCTCTGTGTCTCTATCCATGCAGCGGACAGGAGGTCTGTTTGGACTCAACACAGACCCCTTCTCCTCTGAGCCCAGCAGCCCCCTCTCCACACAGGTGACCAGCCAGAGGCCCCTGCAGTTTGTGGAGACTCGTCTGGAGGATATAGAGTCACCTCCAGACTCCGTCTTCCTCCCAAACACTGAGTTCTTCCCTGATAACATGCCAACAACAACCAACACCAATAACAATGCCAACTTTGTAGAAGAGTGAGTGGATACCTATAATGAAAAGTGCACTTAATGTGTATCTGTAAAGGTCACAATGCTCATTTGATGCTGTTTTTAGTATGTCATCCAGGTTTACGTTTGAAAACGAGTCACTGTCAGCTGCTGCAACCAGAAACTATTCATATGAGGACACAAGTAAGTGAAAAGAGTAGGTGATTGAAGAAAAAAAATTAATAAATAATAAACAAATATATATTATTATTTTTTTATTCGAAAGATATTATCTACTATTAGGACCTATTAATTACAGTATTACATTGAAAATACTTTTTTATTAAATGTTATTCATTTTTATTGAAAGCACTACAACAAATGCCACCATATACATTACTTTTCAAAAGTTTGGGGTCAAATGTTATAATTATACTTTTATTCAGCAAGGATGCAATAAACTGATCAAAAGTGACAGTAAAGACATTGTAATGTTACAAAATATTTTTATTTCAGATAAATGCTGTTCTTTTGAACTTTGCATTTATCAAAGAATCCTAAGAAATCATGTTTTTACTTTACCAAAAATATTAAGCAGCACAACTGTTTTCCACATTGATAATAATCAGAAATGTTTCTTGAGCACCAAATCAGCATATTAGAATGAGTTCTGAAGGATCATGTGACACTGAAGACTGGAGTAATGACTGCTGAATTAATTGCATTTTAAAATATATTAAATTAGAAAATAGCCAATAATAATATTTCACAATGTTGCTGTTTTTACTGTATTTTTGATCAAATAAATGCAGTCTCTTTAAGCATAAAAAGACTTCTTTAAAAAGCATTTAAAAATCTGTTATAATCTATCAAGCCATTTATAATATTTATACCATGAAGAAATTCAGCTGATATGACAGAAATCGACACACTTTATTGTATAAATGACATTATTTTCTGTGCAACCAATAGGAGACTCCAGTTCATATGTGGGCGAGGCCTCAAGTGTTGATGACAGACGGCTGTCAGATTTCACTGTGAGGACCAATATCACACAGGTGTGGACAGGTTTCACATTTCCTGAGCTAAACACAGTACAGTGACTACTTGATATTTCTCTCTGACTCCTCCATGTGTGTCTGACTCTCTCAGTTCCCCTATAACCCCTCATATGGGCCATCAAAGAACCAGAGAGCAGCAGCAGAAGTTTCACCAGTCACCGACAAACTCATTCAGCAGGTAAATACACCAGGACACATCTCATGTACTTAACATTCATTCCATACCTTCTCAGGAGAGACTATTACACCATATTGTCTATGAATCCTCAGGCACTGAGAGACGGTGGTCTAGACTCCTTGGCTGAGGACCCACAGTTTGTATCTGTGACTAGGAAGGAGCTGGCAGAAGCCATTAATATTGGCGTGGAGGATATGGAGGGCATGGCTCAGGGCATCGTAAACGGGCAGAGCGGCAAGGTAACAAAACGTAAACGCCGTCCCATCCCAGTTCCACCCGGCACCAAGTCAACCAAACCCAAGGAAAACACTAGTGCTGTGTAGAAACATATTGAGAGACATTCAGCAAATTCATGAGACGTCTTCAGCCTGAATCTTCTGCCATTGTCCAAAATCACAATTACTTCAGTTTATGAACAGGTAGTGCACTGGTTGTTTAGAAGGGTACTTTTTTCAAAGATGGTAAGAGAAATAACATATAAAAAGGGACGCCTGCCTGAACATGTTACTGCTATTTTAATGAGGTCTGGTGATTTTTATTTCTGATGGCTGTTCTGATTTAGGACTTGTTTTTTGGTGACTGAATTTACCGAACATCCTCAATAAAATTGTTCACACACTGTTCTGTGAACATTTACAGTTGAGTGAGTTACATAAAACAGACAAATGCCTGAAAACCTTGTAATCTGTGGACATAGAGCCACAAAGGCAAGTCTTTTCTTTGGTTTGTCTACCACATGTACCTGTAGTTTCAACTTTTTTGTATCGAGTTATAAAATAATTGTTACACTAAATGGGATTATTATCCTGACATTTTGTTCACAGGAAAACCTTTAGCAGTTCTTAAAGGTGAATTTTTGAAGAAAAAAACATACTGTATACATAAAACATACTGGTCCTAAAAAGAAATTAGATTTTTGATCTTTTTCATTTCATTTCTTCTCATTTAAATGGAAAGTGTTTGCATGCTTGTGACTGACAGGACAAGTACAATATGCAAAGAACGTCATTTGTGTTTTTGCATTTACTCACTTAGCAAATGCTTTTATCCAAAGTGACTTACAAATGAGGCAAGAAGGGCTTATAATGTCCGATAAAGGCTTAATGAAATGTTTTTATCTGCAAATTGAATTACATATTTATGTTTCACATGAGCCTTTACATTCTTCAAAAGAATCTTCCTCGATGCACATAATGGGTTTGAAAATGAAATGTCAGTCATTGGCTAGTATATATGGAGAAAACTTCCCCCTTTTTCTGGAATATGTAAAGAATTAAGGATTGTTTTTTTTTTAATTATTATTTCATTTAATGGCTTGTATGTTTGTCGTATAGAACAGTTGAGATGGATATAGGACAGTGGGAATGGGATCAGTATGTGACGCAGGCCGGATTTAAACTGGGTCCCTGTTTTGTTTTTTCATGCACTACACACAGGCACTGACACCCTTTTTCTTAGAAAAAGGATCTAGAGAAGTTTTCTAGGGACATTGGATGTAGACATTTACATGTGAAGCATGCACATCAAAAATACAATGCAGATACTTGACTAAAATAACACTGAAAAAAAAACAACAACACTTGCTTTAGAAAAGTTTTTCACTGAGCAACAATGTTCCAGTTTATTGAATCTTCTCAATGTAGCAGCTGAAGTCCTCAAATGAAATCATTTTGCTCACCGACTATTGCAACGTTGCACCTTTTTAAAGTATAGCTGAACTTAAAAGAATGTGTGGACCGATGCCACAAATTGACGTCTTAAAAGCTGTATTTTCTCTGATCTGTCATTTCTGTTCAGCACGTTTTTATATTTCATTGCCAAGTACAAAACTTTGATGGATTTGCATTTAGATACACACGTTTTCACTTTCCACCTCAGCCTGTGTGTCTTGCAAATGAACATTTGCTAAAAGTGCGATTTAATAAACATGAGAGAGATGTTCACATTTTTTCTTGGGATGTGGGTAAAGGTTGTCTAGCCATTTAGATTTATATTGTGTTGTAGAAATAATCTGGAAAATATGCATTCATTTGATGAAATCATTTAATATTAACACTTACAAAATAACCACAGTTTTTCAAATAAGAGCACAGTAATAATTGCATTTTAATTTTTAATGAGTACTAGCTTTAATATTAATATAACTGCCCTGTCACTCTATTATTGAGCTTTACATCTGCATTAACTATGCCTGTGAGCACATACAGATGAAGCGCAACTGCAAATAGCACAAAGCAAAGGCTAGTATTTAAATATTATTATTAATACCATGTTTGCTGTAGACAGATGGTGTGATGAGCGGTCTATGGCCAGTGCAGCTGTACTACACTGTAGAGAGGGAAACTTGAGAGCAGCTCTAGGTACTATTAATACTGCAACACATCACAGCTCAAGCCTCTTATGGCGTGAAACTAAATCCATAAAGCAGAGATGAGAGGTTCAGACAGTGTATGAACTGACGTCAGAAGTGTAAAAGCTTTACAGTGGTTAAATTAAGACTCATTTTCACAATAATTGATCCCACTAGGCTTCAGTAACCGAAGACGTGCAATTACACAAAACGTAATTACAATGAATTTATTTATACAGGATTCTTACTGACATCAACTAAAGTCACACGGTGTGGCACAATCAAACACGCTTAAAGAAAATACAAAAAGCTGAGGGCCAGTGGGCCGATGGTTCCCACGCTGAAGGATAATGTCTTCAAAGCTCTGATGGGACAAACACCGCATTTCCAGCAGTCCATTTCCATGAAGCACTTCCCCTCAAATGAAGTAATGAGGTTTCTTTACATTTATGCCATACTCTGCCATGGCTGGTGTCAGATCTTCCATTGTCAGCGTGTACTTCTTGTCCTGGGAGGTGTGATGAGAACAGTGTGAATGAGAGATTTTTACAACACATTTTTAACTTCTACAAATGATGGCCTGCAGATGAAACATTCATTAGATAGATTTATTGTAGAATATGTTACTGTACTTATCACAATTTGCAAACACAAACCTTGGTCTTGTTTCGGGAGCTTCCAGAGGCCGTGCCCTTCATTTTGCAGTGCTGTAGTGCATCGTTTGCAATATCTGAGATGAACTTCTGAGACGCCAATGATATGAGACGGATTCTGAAAACACAGAATAAAGATGTCAAGGAAGATTCATGATGAGTATTTTTAAATAAGTTTTAATATTGGCCTAATGTATTACCAACAATGCAATACACTTCATGACACATGAATGTGTTATTTAAGCCCATTCACAGGACAATACACATTAAGTTTGAAAAATCATTCTACTTCTGTAGGGACTGTTCTGTGTCCTGTAAGGACAGGGCAATGATATCATTGGTATGATTTCTAAAGTGACTTTGTTTCCAGCTGATGAATGGTGAAACATTTAAAGCCAATCTGGCAACGTCTCCAAGATACTTCCAAGAAACCTACCTGAAAAACTATGCGCAAGTGCACTTAGGGCAAAAGCTGCTTTAAATGCAAAGGATGGTCACACCAAATGTTGATTTAATTTAGTAAATAGAAATGAATTGATAAAGAAAATCTATTAATGACATTATTTTTGACAGCTTCCTCATTTTAACGCAGGTGCCTAAAACTTGTAACAGTACTGTAGCTTTGCAGGTAGGTTTCTTGAAATATCTTGGAGACGTTGCCACAGTTCTTCTGGATTTAGTCTGTCTCAGTTTCTTCATGTCATTCCAGACAGACTGGATGATGATCAGATCAGATCTCTGTGTGGAAAAAACTCTCTGGATTATTACAATTAATGGCAAAATGAATGTTTGGAAATGTAAACTGATATTTCCAGACACACTACAGCAAAAGATAGAAATAACTGACTCAAAACCATTTTTTAGCTGGTGAAAATATTAGTGTTCAAATAATTTTGGCTACCACTGTAATAACTGTTAAACATATATTATTATAGTATTTATTACATTTTTTAAAAATGTTTTAATTTAGTTTTAGTAATTTTCTTATGCGTTTTTGCCATTTTTTTTATTTAGCTTTAATTTATTTTTATTTCCGTTTTAGATTTAGTAATTTCAGTACTTCCAGCTGTATATTTATTTCAGTTAGTTGCCAAAGCAACATTTCAAATTTTTCAGTTTCTTAAACTTTATTTTTTTAATCTAATATTTATATTTCATTTCAACCTTTTTTCAATTAAAATGATTTTTAATAGTTTTAGTTATTATTTAGTTAAAAATAACAAACGTTATCATTCACCGATGTGGACGTTAATATAGTTATCGTTACAGTTATTGTTCTTGGTGTAAATGGGCCTTCAAACTACATTAAAAAGTTACTTTTGTTAAAAAAAATGTTTGCTTAAAGACCCTAACATGTTTTTAGCAGCAGCACTACATAACAGCTTTCTGAGAGAACATCATTCCAACTCACATTCTTGGATCTGATGCTTCAAAACCAGCTCGGTTGAGGTAGTATCCGGTGACTGCGTCTGGGATCTGAAAAACAGAGACAGTTTGTTAACTCCTAAAGACACCAAGAATCAAAGAATCTACTGTAGTACTGCAATCATGTGTGGACTGACTGTAGGAGTGTAATCCTCCAGCTGCATCAGGAAATCAGCCAGCGGTGTGGTTGAGATAACGGGCTTCACGTCTCCATTAGCGATGCCTGTGGGCACATACACCCCGTTTGACACGATGGAGTCGGATGATGGATTTGCCATTGCTGCCGAGGTCGGAACTGTGAGGGGAAAAGTACGACAGACCTTCAGAACTGCACGAATAATAAAGATTACAAATACACTAACGTTACTCTCCATCTTTATACAGACCAACACTTAAGTGGCTAAAGGTTAAAAGGCAACAGCTACTCTGTGCGCATTTAAACTGTCAAAAAAAGACACCCACCATTACCGCTGCCGACCGCAGGGATGCTGCTGGCGTTTGTGGAGGCGCTGTTCAGGACGCAGTTGCTGCTGCTGCTGGATGTGGATGTGCTGGATGCGGTTGCTGCTCCAGTCTGTCCGGTTTGCGTAAGGTCCACGTTCATTTTGTCCTGCTTAGTTTGAATATTCCAGTAAACTGTGGCTACTAGCCAAAAGTTAAGTCGATACTCATTTATGCGGGTAAAACAGCGAGGTCGGCGATCGTTCGCTGTGAGGAGAAAAATATTTACGCTAATACGCTTGAGACGTGTCACGTGACTAATACTTCCGCGCGCAACCACGACGAAAGTCCGGAGGAGCTGCGCCTCACATCTGATTAATAGTTCCGGAATCGATTGCGTTTCCGTTAACATTTCTCCAAGCTTGTTTTGTTTTACAACATATCAAGCGCAAATCTTGTAATACAGGTTTTGTGTTCAAGTTACATTTTGTAATTTAGATGAGAAAAACATTTCATGCGGCGACAGAATCAGGGCTTGCAAACAGCTCCATCTAGTGATGGTATTTTGAGTTGGTCACTTGGCATCATACCGTTTAAGGTAATTTACAAAAAAATTAAATAATAATAATTTCATAAACGGGAGTGTTTTAGTCGTGTGCACTTTGGAATTCAAGGTCACATCTTATCTTTGATAACGGCCCCAGATCCTCAAACATAAGACTAACAACATATAGTTTTTATTACTTTAAAACAACCAGTTTTATTTGGTGTTTTTTTTTTTAAATTTTCATATTGTATTATTTATATAATAATACTATTTGTTTTATATTTATATATTCTATCTATATTATACATTTAATTGTTTATTTTCTAAATCTTTTTCATTTTAGATATAAATGAGTATGATACATAACTGTATAAATCACCAAAACAAACAAAATGTTTTCAAATTAAAAGTATTTTTATTGTCACAAGAATAATTGTACATTTTAGTAAGAAAATCAAAAATAAATGTGCATATTATAGAAGCCACATATCAATATGGATAAGCTTACAAGAGTATGATACCATAACCACCAGTTTCAACTGACATAGACCGTGACAGCAAGGTACAGATATGATCAGGATGATTCAAGGCCCTCTCAACCATTGTCAAATCACTGGAATGATGAATTAAACAACAAAAACATGCCATAAGATGAAATTGTGAAATTTAACTACACGGTCATTTTTAGTCTTCCTGGCATTACACTTCACAGAAAAAAAATAATAAAAGAAAAGAAAAAAAAAGTTTAAAAATGTTTGTGTGTTATCTGCATTGGAAGGAGCGTTTTTTCCCCCACAGAAGTTAATACTGTCAAAGCTCTAATGTGATTATTCAGATGTGCAAACATTAATTATAAAGCCAAAACTGTAAAAAGGGTTTTTACCAATTAATTAAGAGTTATTATTTTTTTTAAGTTTTAACACTGTAGATCAGTGATGTTCAATCTAAATTCCAATTAGCTGTGCTCATATTAATTCAAATCTCTGCTGATCAGAAGTATCCTGATGGATTTCAGGGAATGTTGTACTAAAATTAGCTTAACACAGTGAGAGATCATTTGGCACGACAACAATGGAACAGCTAAACTCTCTCAAAAGGAATGACGGAATGGTTTATGGCTTCTAACAGAATGCAACAGCTGTTTGATTGGTGTCATCAGTCGACACCTCATTCAATAACATATAGACCACATTCACCCTTTAACAGCCAATATTTTAAATATCTTTTAGTTGAACAGTAGATAACAAAAGAAAAAGAACATGTGGATAGCTGGACAGATTGGGAGACAAATATTTATACACCTATTATTTGAATTTCCACAGAACTAGTGAGCAAACAGGGACATTTACCAGTGACTCGGAACACAAAAACAAAGAACAACATGAAGCACAGCAATTGCCAACATTATTGTCTCCATTATAGAAAAGACTAAAGGGTATTTTGCCTTTACTGATTAGATTGTAATGGAAAACCCTAAGGAATATCAGATACATGGAGAACCAAAGGGAGACAAGATTGTAGGCAACGCAATTCATATTGAGAAAATAAGAACGTTTCTTTTCACAAGACCCCTTTCCATACAAAACTAAAATAATTTTTAGATTTTCATCACATGAAAATATAGATTTGTCTTTATACATAGCATCTCAGTTACCTTTGCCACAGTGTACTGCATGTCACATGACCATAAAAGGTTAAATTCATTACGCTTTTGGATGATTTCATTAGAAATGTTCCCTCATTTTTCAGATGATGTCACAGTAAACTTTGAAACCTATTCTATTTTTTTTTTAACTAAATACTTTAATATTAGATCCTATTCAGACGCATGGCATTCTTTCATTTAGATGTTGAATTACATGCACTGGCTCTACAGAAAAGCCATGCATATTTCATTAGCAAATGATGTCTATATTCTATGCTTGAAAACCTTTTTGATTTTACCTTATCTCACTGAGCATGGGCTGCTCTGCAAGGCTTGTAATTTTGGTCATAATTTGAATAATATTAAGCAACCCAGATTTAGATTTAGAGAGTTGACTCTTAAGGGAAAGTTCACCCAAAATAATTCACCCACATGTCATACCAACCTGTATGAATTTCTCACTTCTCACACCAAAGAAAAACGTCTCAGTGATATTTGTGTTTTTTTAAGGGGGTTCAATGTAGTTCTGGATCCCACTGACTTTCATTATATGCACAAAAACAGTGTAAACTTTTTCCAAAGTAAACCCTTGTGTCCCACAGAAGAAAGCTATTCATGTTTGGAAAAACACAAGGGTGTGTAAATGATTTTTGGGTGAACTATCCCTTTATATAAAAGCTGAGGAGGATTTCACGCCATCTGTGGTATCTGACCAACCCTGTAAGCATGTTACAGTTAACTGTTCAGGAAGCACAAAATACAGGGGTTCAGAGTATAAACAGTCAGATGACTATCGACCTCCATCGACATCAAACACACAAGCTGAAGAAATGAAACTGTAATGACTTACTTTTGTAAGGCAAAAGTAAGCCGTTTCAAATTTACAGCCATTTCATGTCATCATTTTGATCTTAAAGACTAATTGTAAGCCTGTGTGTGCCACATTTAACACTGGACAACTTATAGACTAAAGGGAACCATGTAGGAAAAACGACACCACGGTGACCATGCAAGAAAACATTGATAAACGCTCAACAAACACAATTACAATCATCACCACACATGCACATACACCCAAAACCACTTCTCCATCTCTCTCTCTCTCTCCGCTCAATAAAAATATATTTAATGTATCTGTGAACGAGAGCAGAGGTCTGGTGTACGCTAATGTTTGTCCTCTCATGTTCAAATGGTCAACAATGAAAGTTGAATTAGTCCCGGTACAGTGAAAAGCATTTCCTGCTTAAATTGCCACTGATATGAATACAACGGACTGGATATGGCATACTGAGAGTACTAGTTGATTAAAAAACCTTTAAAATGTTACTCTACTGACACGTTGACGAGAACAAGACAAAATGCCATTCAAACTAAAACGAAACTGATGGGGTGAATGGACTACAGTACATATATATATACACACACACACGTGCGGCTGAAACAGAACAAATCCAATCCAGTGTATTGAGATCAGTATCTGGCTTCACATTTAAAATCAGCCTGAGAGAGAGCGAGAGAAGCAGGCGACGATAAACAGACGATTTCAACACCAACATCTGCTCATGAGCACAAACTACACAGGTGTCCCTCTCTCAAGATGAATCTGCATGGATCTCTGAGCATTTCACAGCCTTGCATAGTATCTCTGATTGCGGGGGACTCTAATGGCAGACAGACGGACAAACGTGACGAGTAAATCGAGGCTGTCGAGGTGGATGAGGCTATTTGAAGGCTGACTTCAGCTCTTTGAAAGCGGCTTGTCTTTGTTTCCTCTCCTCCGCCTGACGCTTCTTCTCTTCCTGCTCCTGACGGATTTCTGCCTCAAACCGGTTTGATTCGTTAATGGCCTGCACCTGTCAGAGACAAATATACATTTTTAGGTAATCCTAAATTGAATTTCCTTATCAGAGGCATTCAATACAACCTATCTAGGCAGGAAATTACAGTTATAGAGCTGTCATAGACTAAGAGGGGTTTACAAATATGAATGAATGAATATGCTGATGGTTAAAACTGAGGATTTATTTCACTTAGGGGTGGGAAAAAAAGTATTAAATGTCATGATTCTTTACTTTTGCCTCAAAGAATGTTTTGGCTCCCTTCACTCCCTCAGTTGACACGTCAATCTCTGACAAACGTGCCAAGACATGAAGCCCGCTGTCCTCTGTCAGCTCTCCTGCTGCTGCTTTTCTGAAGATAAGAAGAAACTAGAGAGAAAAAGAGGAAAGAAGGTGATTAATGGGGGAATATAAGTAGTTTCCTGCTCTTCATGCAGCTCTTCATCATGTACTTCGTTGCTGTGAAATACAGCCAAATCTGCAAACAAATTGTTTCATGTTTTGACATACTGAAGCATTTACCTCTCTAAAGCTGAGTTTGCCATCAAAGTCCTCATCTACTTCTTTGATCATGTTCTTCAGGCCCAGGTGAGTCTGAGGTGCTCCGAGTTTCTCCATCATCAGCTTCAGCTCCATCAGATCGATGAAGTTATCTTTCTCTAAATCATACCTGCTCACACACACACACACACAAGCAACCAAGTTATTAAAGCATAAATATCATGTAAAACAGGACTTCTTTTGAAATAAATGTTCCTGAAAACACAAGGAACAGCCATCTCATCACTGGTGATAATGCTGTAATGTCTCTGGTGATCAACAGAGGGCAGTGCAGATAAATAACTGGGCCCTCACTAGCAGGAATACCTTATCAGGACTATTGGAACCTTTCTAATCTTTCACTTATCTTACCAACTGTTCATATATTTTCAGCTTATTTCAATTTAAAGATAATTTAAATAAGTAAAAGGTTAAAAAAAAAACATTCTTGTAAAAGTGTTACCAGTGAGAACTCTCAACATCAAATCATTAAAAAGACTTTAATCTGGGAAGACACTACATATAATTTTATTTGAATGAAAACTCCTGTGAAGGGCAGAAGTACAGCCAAAAAAAAAAAAAGTGTCATTTTAATGTTGTACATCTAGGAACATGGTTAATACAACTATTTTTAAATCATTTTAAAACTTACTGAGGAGCTCCTGGAAATTTGCTGAGAACCACTGATCTACACCAATACAACCCATCTTGTTTTCATTTGTGTACAATAAAATATGGTGTCTATCTTGACTTATGAACATTCTGCTCTGAAACATACAGGAATCCATTAAAGCATCAATATCATCAGTCAGAGCTGAAGTGTTCATTAACAGCCACCCATTTATTATACCCGCTGCTGAGATCATCTTAATGTTCATATCTCCTGCATTTTTAATAAACAGCTTATGAGCTGCTGGCAATTTACTGAGTAAATAGCAATCCAAGACACTTGTGTGTACATCCGAGAGCATTAAAATTTGCGAACTTTAAACATAAATCTACAGACTAAACATAAGCCTGATGTTATATAAACGTTAAAGCATTTCAGTCATTTCTCTTATGCACAGAAAAGAAAGGAGGTCACTGATCTTACATCTCTCTCACAAACACACACACACACACACACACACTTCCTGTGGTTCAGCAGACGTAATCACTAATGGTTTGGAACATGTGACATTCACACAGGCCAGACCGATTATATCTGCCTCTTCTTCTTTTGCATCGATAATGAGGAGTTAAATTGATCCACAGGTGCATATTTTCTGGTGCAAAGGCCAGAGAACTGTGTGGGACAGGTGAGTGTTAGTGTGCAGCAATGGGGCGATGAGAAAGGAATAGTCACATGATATCCCTTTTCTCTCAATTATTATGTACGAGACCACTTCCTCTACGCGTCCACATATAGACGGTTTCAACGGCAACAACATAAACAAACGTTACTGCGCATGCGTGCTTTTGTGGCCCTAACTTAACTTCCGGTAGACTTCCAAATAGAATCAATGACAACAGCTAAGTAGTCCCTTTAGAGTAGATTATTTTTTGATAACAAGGAAAATATGTTTGCTGCGTAAATCAGATGGACTTACTGAAATTTTCTAAAGATAGTCTTCCTTCAGAAATACAGTGAAATAAAAACACCCACGCCTCGTTATGATTTTTAAATGTGCCGTATGTGCTCATGTTTATTCAACGAAGCCTTTTGGAAAATCTGTAATTTTTGATATTGTGGCGAGCACCACAAATAAATAAATGTATGGGAAACACATCCCACAGCACAACCACCTGAGCCCAACTTCAGTCTACTCATCACCTTAACTTTAACTGTGTTTGTAGCCGGTGCCATAGCCAGACTGATAAACAAACACAGACCGGAAGTTAACTTCGGGCCAGGCGCGTGCGTCTATACACACAAGCAAAAAACACACACTGCCCAAAGATGAGGTTTTACGTTGCCATGGTAACAGGGTCCTTTAATTAAAAGCAGAGGCCAATGTATTTTGAATGAGACTCTTATCAACTAGTAAATCTTCTTCCTTCCTTGGATTCTTACTTCCTTCTTGTCATTTTGTTCTTCCTTCTTCCCTGAAAGATATTTTCAATTTGCCCGATAGTGCTCTAAGAAAGCTTCAAATGTGTTTTGGACATCTTAAGTGATATTAATACAATAAAATAAAATGAAATAAAACAGGATCTATTAAAATAAAATAAAATGAAATAAGAGATAATTAAGTACAATAACATTAAAATAAAAGATTAAAATAAAATATACAGAATTAAACCAATGGTAAAAGAGACATTACACATTTTAAAAAATAAGATATTACAACTAAATGAAACAAGATATTAATGTAAGAGTTTAAAATAAAATATTAAAATAAAATGATGAAATAAGAGACATTTAAAGTAAAATAAGACATATTAATAAATACTTAAATTTCAATTAATTTTAAGACTAAATCTATAAATATTCTGCCGGTGAGGATTGAAAAATCGAAATTTTTCATATCGCGATATTATCGCAAATGCAATTAATCGTTCAGCCCTAGTTTTTATCTCCCTCATTAACTCCTTCTAGGCAATCCCATCATGCTCCCTGCTCATGAATATGGAGTGTGTCTCCATCTGCCTCAGAGACATGGCTTCTGTATTCCTGTCTACCTACACAAGACACCCTGCTGATGCCAGGTCTCTCACACGCACATAAAACTGCATCTCTTCTCATTAACCCTGTATCACTGACATCTTCTCATCACTAATTCAAAGGCCAAAAGAGTGTGTTCATGTTCAGGGGCACAAAATCTCTCAAATGAACTCTTCGGGCTGTGGCATCTGACATATCAGGCTAACCTTGATCACAGTGCTCTGAAAAATGCTGTTTGATGAAGGATTGCAGTTGTGGGGCATCTGAGGGTCATGTTTCTCTGTGGACGCTGCTATCCAGGGTTTGGTTGAAGATTACAGTACAGCAGCGGTTAATCAAACTAATGTGATTTCACGGCAAGCGAGATTGAGCTGGTGGTTTATTTTTGAAAGGCAAAATCAGATCACTTGAGAAACCGAGCAACCAGTGTCCATAGTGGTTTCAAATCAATAATTTACGTCTGCATACGGCTAGTCTGTTTAACAAAAGAAAGGTCAAGCATGCCCAGTGCGATTAAAGATCAGCTGTAATTTAAATCCACCATGTTTAATTATGCAGTCAACTCCTGAAATCACATATGCTTACTTCTGAAAGAGTCCTCATGCTTTAGAATGACCAAGATTTGTGAAAGATTACCGCCATGCCTGTTCTTTGCATTTTACTGTCATGAGCCAAGCTGAATCACTTGCTGTCATTTCCTCTCAATCATGCTCAACAGACATTTTTAGCCTGAACATGGTGAATTATGACTTATGGTCTCCTGGTTTATCTAGGTTTATCTAGGTTTTTAGCATTAACAAAACCTCATCAACCAATAAAAATTTTCCAGTGGCCTTGTTTCCAAAGATACACTATCATCATTCAAAGGTTTTGGGGTCATTAGGATTTTTTAGGAGAAATTAATACTTTTATTCAGCAAGGATGCATTTAATTCTAACACAAGACAAAAGTAAAATCAAGACCAGGTGGTTAAAGTATTTTCAGTTTCTGACTGACTCCATTTACTCTAACTTACATGTGGTGTTTAAGATACTTCACAGATTATGAAAAGCTCCCAAGTGCTAAAAACCCAACAAGACAGAATGTAGTAACACTTCAGTTGGTTGCAACAATCTGGAAAGCTTCAGCTGTATTCTTACCAAACACAGCTGACAAAATAATGTTTTACCATCTATATGGAAACGCAAAGCAGTTGCTGCCCAAAAAGCTGAAATAAAGAATTTTCCCCCTTTTCTGTTACCATGTGCACTTGAGGAAGATCACATTTTTGCCCAAATAAGTCTTTAAGCTGAACACTTCACACTACAGATGATTGAGGAAGCAAATGCAATCAGCACTTCCTTATAATAACCAAGAGAGGTAGAGTCACAGCCATGAGCCGATACAAGTTTGTTGAGTAGTTATAAAGAAAGTCAAAAGAAGGAACAAGAAAGCAAATGTGTAGCTTTATTTGTGCTTTGTGTATTTAAAAAGTCCTCTTGTTATCCAGTTATCTACTTTCAAGAACTCTTGAAAAACTTTACCGTGCAAGTCTGAACTTGAATGAAAGTTAAGGAATGTAGATTTTTCTTGCTCTTTAAAAAGTGTTTAGACTTGCAACATTTTTTCTGTGCAGTCTCAGGGGGACTTCAGCTAATGAGGTTTTAGCTGACTACTGACGATGGACACAGATGTGCTGAATCTATCCTGCTTACTTGTAGGACACATGACACACTGTAGGAAAACACGACTCCGAAAGCGAGTGAGAGAGAATGGGGAACAGGAAATACTCAAATAGCCTTGTGAGAGCCTCAATCTGCTACTTCGGCACTGACCTCGAGAAAGTGCTAGCTGCACTTCCAAATTCCTCTTGAAATTCATTTACAAATGATTTGTTTAAAACGAACACTTCAGCTGAGCCACCCAAGAGCAGAAATCTGACTTTAAGAAAATCCTTTTACATAAGTTACTGGACACTTCAAACCATTGACATTGTCATCAGGTTTTCAGCTGGACAACGTCAAATACTGTAAATATAACAAGACTGTTCACTCAAATTGCTATGAATAGGAGAAAGTGCAACGCATAATATGGTGGAATAAGTCCCGCCTTCTAAATAAAAGAACCAATCATCAGTTGGTAAAGTCGTCATGTCACTACAGCTGCCATTAGAAGCTCTGGTTCCCTCTGTTTAATACTATTTGAGCATAGGAAACAACACTTATGGGACAGTCCATGTCAGATTTTGTCGCCGTTTCGAAATATATTATTTAATATATTATTTAATATTATTTATTTTTGAGATTTCAGTGTTGGAAAGTTCATGCAGTGGTCTGCCTTTTTTTCCCTTAAAAAAAATCTAACTTAAAATTTGTTGTGACCGCAAATCTGAGTTAAGCCATAGAAAAAAGAAAATCCTCATTTCAAAGTGACTATAAATGATTAGAGTAATAACTAAGTGTACAGAATTGTTCCTTATGTTTCTACAACACATTCACTATAGTACAGTGAACAGCAATAAAACGGCAATGACATGAATCTGTTTGTGAACAAATATTACTCATGTTAATTTTTTTACACAGTTTAGTTTACACATAAACTAGTATTTGTTTATTTAAAATACTGAGGAAATCAATTGTATTCTTATTATAAACACCATGTTTTTACCACATTTTTATTTTAGCAGCCAAATTCCAAAAGTATCCACAGGACTTCCATAAAACAAGAACTTGTCTGATCTATGGCAGATGTCAACACTTGCTAAGATTGGTTAATAACATTTTCAATGCAGGTCTCTCAGCAAAGAGGAAATTCTTCAGTAGTTTCAGAGTTTCATTTTCACTTAACATGGTAAAGTATATATCTTGGCATCTTTTAAAACTTGTGTGTGTAATGACACTAAAACTCTAAATGGGGCTGAATTTAGAAGGCGAATCTGTCGATGCTGATGCCTAAAATACCACCACTTAAATTCATGCAGACTGTTACCTAAACCAACCACTGCAGCTAAATGGATTGTGCATTGTGGACTTTGTGTTTGTCAGAATGTGAGGCATGTAACAGGATTTGAGATTAAGCAATTGCCTGAATTTACTGAAATGCTGCCTGATGCCAGCCGAAATACACATGCCTGTCTGAACAGTCACCCTTTAATGCATGCCTATAGCTGCTGCTGATTTAATTATGAAAATGTCTGATTAAATTTGAGTGGAATGATGCCTTGGAGCTAAAGAGAGACAGCAGTATTGCTCAAGGTGGTCTGAAGGACAGTAGTTGCATGTCAGCATAGCATTTTCTCATGATTTTTTTTGTCCATGATGTGCTGATAAGCAAGAAACTTCATACTTTACTCCGACGCATGAGGAGTAAACAACCAACTCTTTTTCCTCCTCCCTCCCTTTCCTATCTCTTCCTGCCAATCTCCTTAAATCCCAGGTTGCCAAGCAACAGCTGACAGAAGTCATCATGGGAAAACCCTCAAACACGTGATCAGTTTCAAGCACATTCTTCACAACGGCCCGGCGTAACAGGCGTGATCAATCAGGACCAAACGCACCAAAACTGTGTGTTCGAGCATTTCACATTCACTAGACATCTGTGCAGCTTGTGTGTGATGACATCATTTACGCTCGATTTGATTTCATGAGATGGGATAGGATGAGGGAATGGTCCAGAGAGAGGCACAACAAAAAGCAAGCGTAAACATAAGAATGAGAATGAAGGTCAATTACATTCACGGATCATTGGAGAATTTCCCCGTACTATCAGGCACAAATCTTGATAAGCAAATCTGAAAGTAACAGCCTACACAAAACAACAAATCATTTCTAAAAGACTTTAGCCTATGAAAGGGAAGCAACAAACAGTTTTCTGTAAAGTGATCAGGTAGTTCATGTTCTTGTGTGAGGCAAAGGACAGAAACCATGCCAAGTATTTCCTGTTTTTCATTATTTATATAAACTGAGGTAAATGTGTTACTCAAAAAAAAAAAAAAAAAAAAAAAAAAGATCATTTGTCAGAGAATAATGGCTTTCAAAGGCAGAATCTGACAGCTTCTGTTCATATTTCTTCAGAACATGACCTTCCCATCCACGTAAATCAGTTTTCCTCATGAATTACCTGAGATCAATAGAATTCAAGGCTCTTCACACACTAATGGTCAGTTTGAAACTCCTACAGTCAAGAATACTGACAGCAAAATTTTTTCAGATCATTTTCAGCTTCTTCACTTGAACCTGAGCCTGTAAAATGCAATTTTAAGATGATCCCTGCTCCTCAATCCAGACATTCAATCCAGCTCGCAGCACATATAAAGATGACATGCTAAATGCATGAAGGTTTACATAACTGTTAAAGGGATAGTTCACCCAAAAATGAAAATTCTGTCATCATTTACTCACCCTCATGTCGTTCCAAACCTGTATGAGTTGCTTTCTTATGTTGAACACAAAAGAAGATATTTTGAAGATTGCTGGTAATCAAACAGTTGGTGGTTGCCATTGACTTCCATAGTAGGAAAAAAAATACTATGGAAGTCAATGACAACCAACTGTTTGATTACCAGCAATCTTCAAAATATCTTCTTTTGTGTTCAACATTTTTGGGTGAACTATCCCTTTAAGATGGATCCATCATTATCCACCCACTCTATAGATGACTATTAACAAAAAGATGAAGTATTCTCAAAGAGATGAGTCACTGCAATGCACTACTGGCTAACATTCCTTACTAAAAGTCAATCCACGGAAAATGGTAAACCAACCTAACAAGGTTTTGTATGCTTTTCATATTCATTTTTATATGCAAAAATTTACAGTTACAGTTCCTAGATACAGATTACAGACTGCTTTTACCAAAACTGCACATTTGATGCATTTTGGTGATAAAGTGAGATGTTGTGTCTTCCTTTTTGAGTCCAACACTGCACTGAACAATAATACATTAGGCAAGGTGGCCTCAGGAAATGTCCAGTAATTTTATTACAATTAATATATTAAAATATAATTTTAATTATAAAAAGAACAGAAAATCAAGATGGAAACTTGATTTAAATTAATGTTTATTTACATTATGTTTCTTTTAATTTCCCCTAATTATTGTTTTTTTTAAATAATATACAATTTTGGAATTTTTAATAATCTATACAATCACAAAATGCTAATATATCAAATGTTAATATAAACAAAATATTAATATAAAATGTTAATACATTTAATCAACCACATTAATTTAATAAATCATTATACAAGTTTGAATTTCTGTAAATATTCTGTTATAAAAAAAAGAGAGATTCACAGATTGACAAACACACGGGCTTTTCACACTTATGGGTCATTCTTAACCCTGGGTAAGGTTATGTTTTCATGTTTCACACTTCATTCTGGGTTAACGTTCTTATTTGAATATTTTTCTCTTCATCACTCCAGTTAACATATTTACTGTTGCTGTTTAACATTTTTAACAATTTCCCTCAATTCCAACTATTTCCTGAAACTAAAAGCACAATGGTTCAGTGACTGTACAAAGCTTGTGAATATTTATTGAGGTAAACACTGATGCAGTTTATGCACGACTGTATGCAGTGCATATAATGCAGCAATGAACTACATTCTCTGCCACTAGCTGATGATCGCAGGCAGCACTAACCTCGATCTGCTGGGATTATAGACCAGGTGACTAACCGTTAGTCCTTAAACAGAATCCTTCACGGATCAGCCAACGGCCACACAATCCCAGAGGTTATTTATAGTGAGCGGAGAGTGCGAAGCATGAACATAAAATGTCACAAACAGAAAAGAACAGGGAGTAATGGCCTGGCGAGACGAAAACTAAAAGAGGAGAACTTCCTGAAGGAGTGCTGAGGTTACATATGGCCTTTCTGGAAACACAACAATCTAATACACTTCCTACTGCATAAATGAGTCATTGAGCTTGTGATGACTGTGTGTGAATGCCAAATAATGGTGTGCGACTGTGCGTCTAAAACCTCACACCTACACAACCATTGGCAGCTTCTGAAGAAAAGACACCCCTTGAGCTTTAGGCATGTCTTTTATACTCTATATCGCTATTAAATGTATTTTTTAAAGGAAAGCAAAGCTACATGAAATCGGTAAACAATTAGGGAACCTAATTAAAAGTTTCAGAACATCCAATTCAAGACTTTCATGCATGATTTGAGTGATTACTTAGGGCTGTCGCGATAACCACAATATCGCAATACCGCGCTATTGACGAGCAAACCGCAGAGGAAAGCAAGCACCGCAGCAACCTCGATTTTTCCGTGTTTTATTTTTTCGTAAGGTTATGCCCTTCTCGTTTTACACTTCATGCATGTGGACTGAATATTAAACAAGTTAGTAATGATAACATAATGTGTACCATGCTGATTTGTA
>NW_015646370.1:40227-54567 GCF_001515625.1 Sinocyclocheilus rhinocerous | reverse complement strand
ATATAGCGTGTGTGGATATATATATATATATATGTATATTTATGGCGGTAAAACCGCATACTGCGCTTTTGAGCCACTCAAAATTACCGCAAGGGAAATTCCCTCACCGCGACAGCCCTACTTCCTATCCGTCTTAAATATATAAAGTGAGCAAGTGTAGTATCTCATTTGCCGAGACAGCGTGTATTGATTGGCTTTCTTTTTTCTCTTAACTTCATCTTATCCTCTTAGGTCACTGTGTCAGTTAGATTTGGCAGAATGCAGAAGCTTTTGTGGATAAAATCCTTGGCTGTATTTACTTTCAAGGCATCTACATCATATTAGAAGCACAACATCCTGTGAGCCAAACTGAGCTGCGCTAAGGGGTTCTTTAAACATGCAGGATATTCAGAAATGAGAAAATGGGTGATTTAGAGAATAATCACATCATTCTGCTTTCTGCAGGGAGAAAGGCATAACCATTTAAGGAGTTGGCAAATAAATACGCTGGAGAGAGAAATAAATGTATACGCTAGTGAGAGAAATGCTCATTACATTCTGCTATAATACATTATACATTACCACAATGAATTTATGATGGCCGCCAATGAGAAACAAGCAATATTTTGCCAACTGACAACTCACTAAAAACTCCTGCACCACAGTGGCCTGCAGGCTTACGTTCAAACCACCAAGAGCTTGTAACACTCTAAAGAGAAAGGAAAAAATGAAATCGCATCATATGACCCCTTTAATGTGTCCGATGTTATCTTTTTTGAGAAATATGTCCCTGAGAAAAATGCACAAGGAAGGGAGCAGTTTCTTCTGCTTCCCTCATTACTAAAGGCGACTCTGCAGGAACGCTCCTCACAGGACTAAAGCCCCTTGCTCATATGTAGGCACAGCATGGGACCTGTACACATAATCACTCAGCCAATTAGGTCACGCTGCCATTCACATTACTAGAGATGAGCAGGGGGGATAAGAGGGGCTGGAGTTCATCTGCTGGAAGGAATGTGTTGACGATTTTTTTCTATCATGTCTGCTAAGTTGCAAATGGCACTGGCATTGTCAGCCCTTGGCCGTCTTCTTGTGGATAAATAAAAAGTAACAGATAGAATGACAACAAGTGTCTTTGCGTTCTCTCTTTACGCCGTCATTGGTTTGCTTTCTTCAGTTCAGTTTTTTCTGTGCGCTCATTCACTAAGCTGAATAGCCAGTCAGAGTTCTCTTTCTCGCGGACGAGTTCCACCACTGATTTGACATGCAGAATCGGCTGAAAAACAGAGTGTATCCGACTAGAGCCAATGGTGTGGAACACCCCCAAAAAATTAACCACCTGAACCAAAACAACCACCTGACATTGCCCAACAGCCGACCGTCTGCTTGTTGTGTCCCGGGCTTTCGATAGCTGTCCACACAACGCCATGCAGAAGGAGGAAGGACTGCTGTTTACCATTAAATTTTAGGTATGCACCAATATTAAAATTCTTGCTGATAAGATAATTATTTTCAATTTATGGCTGATATGGCAATGAATATACTGATATTAAAATGTAATGCATTTTTGTGTAAATACTAGGGCTGGGCAAGTTAACGCGTTATTATCACGTTAACGCATTAATTGATTAATGCCAACAATTATTTTATTGCGCATTAATGCAGTTTTTTATTATTTTGAAAGCCCATTGCTCACTGGCTCTGAATACACATACAGATACACCATGGGTCACAGGAGGGGTGGGATGTTGATCAGTAGGCCTACTGGCTTGGGATGGATGTCATCATGCGTCTCAACCAATAAGAGCATTTGGGGTGGGCCTAAGACTCCAGTAGCGCTCACATGAATGCTCCCGATAAAAATATTTAGGCTAAGCATCAACATTCACAAACCACTGTTCACTGTTATTTTTAACAGAAAAGAATGCAACGTGCTCGTAATCACGACTTCATAAATGGGAAATAGGAAGTTTCCGATAGCATGTGAAGACAGCAGAGAAGCACTCTCACTCAACACAGTGGAGTGCATCATTTTGTTAACTTTGTAGTTTATTATTTTGAGTCGTTTGTGAAGAGGTAACACACGGCCTTCTCACAATATATTGCTTTACAGATCTATCACTCTTGCCGCTCAGAAATGTTCACGCAATCATGATGCACGTATCATAAGTTCCGCGCTTCGGCGTGGTTAGCGCTCACACTCAATGATCTATATAACTGAACCGCGCTCTGGCCCACCTCTTCCTACCGAGCCAGGGACGGCTATACGAACCGCGCCCGAGCGCAGCACGTAGCGATCACACTAGTCAAACGAACCAGGCTTTGGGGGTCAAACGTGCTCGGGCACGGTTAAGATTGCCTAGTGCGAGTACACCCTTATTCTCCCGCATCCCGCACACACGAGTCTCTACCCGCCCGCAGATGAGTAGGTCTCTACTCAGAAGGTGCCTGTTATAATATTATGATTGAGGCTCTGGACTCTGAGCATAACTTGTTTTTCTATAACAAACTATAAAATATTTTCTATAAAAACGTTAATGCCCTGGCAGTGGCAAATAGCTTTGGTTTTATATTTAATTTGATTACATTAATGTTATAAGTTGAGATTTACACGAATTATTTTAACTGCTACTATGTAAAAGGAATACTGCTGTAAAAAAGCACCTTATTTGTTTAAAGTGTTTGCAAACCAAATGAAAAAAAGTGCACAATACACTTTTGAATGCATTATTGAATTGTGTGCATAACAATGTGAATAATCGCAGAAAATCATGCAATGAATCGCGATTAATTTTTTTTTATCGTTGCCCAGCACTAGTAAATACATTTAAAATATACTAAAAATCATGCTACAAATAAATTTTGGCATTACAACATTATAATCTACAGTATGAAAATAGATATTTTATTGAGATTTGCTATTTCACACTTAAGAGTGTTATTAAATTAGTAGCATATATATATGTATGAAGAGTTAATTTGCAAAAACCGATAATTCCATTTTTCTTTTTTTTTTCAGAAATCACATTTTTTTATTGCACATATCAACTAATGCTAATAAAAATTTCAAATATCAGCCAATAACCAATATGGTACTACTGATGTGCTGTGCATCCCTAGTAAACATATTTAGTCAGATGGGAGTTTGATTTCTGTATCTGATGTATACAAAAAAGGTTTCTTGGTGAGGTGCAAATACACAGCAAGTTTAAACTAGATAAAGTTTGTCAAGACAAACTTTAAGTTGGCTTGAGAAAGCCTGATCAGAAAGTTGTAAAAGTTTTTAAAATTTTAAAAAGTTTGACGGTTTTCAGTCTGAAATAGTTTGAAGTTTAAAGTAGTTTTAAAGCTTAAAGCTTGAATCTTTTGAAGGCAATACAGCCTGATAGATAGATAGATAGATAGATAGATAGGAAATATTGCATAGAATTGAAGCTTAAATTAGTTCATATGGTTTAATATTGCTAAGGTATTCTGGATGGTTGCTAGGGTGTTGCTATGTGTGTAGATGCCTGACAAACGTTGTTGTTGTTGTGATCATAAACTGTATGGATGAGATTACACGCAATACACAGAGCTTTTCCCTCACCGTTGTAACGCGCTGCTTTTGCAAGGTTCCGTGAAAACGTTTCAGCTTTTATTTTATTTTTTCGCCCTGAAGAAGATATCACAGGTTCATCAAGTTTGTGGAAATGATCCATCCTTGATCACTTTTAGTCAGCTTTGACGAAACTCCTCTCAGCTTGCACGTGAAAGTAGCCTTGTCACCTGACTGGAATACAGCGCGCTGATTCGCTAAAATTGACTAATCGGCTTCTGTTCAAAAACAACAGGGGCGCTTGTCAGCTTCTGCAGTAAAAACGTGAACTCACGATGCCTTGAAAGTAGACAAAACCGGCTTTTTTGACAAAGCTTGAATCTTTTGAAGGCAATACAGCCTGATAGATAGATAGATAGATAGATAGATAGGAAATATTGCATAGAATTGAAGCTTAAATTAGTTCATATGGTTTAATATTGCTAAGGTATTCTGGATGGTTGCTAGGGTGTTGCTATGTGGTTGCTAAGGTACTCTGGGTGGTTGCTAGGGTGTGACTATGCGGTTGCTAGGGTACTTGGGGTGGTTACTAAAGTTTTGCTCTGCGGTTGCTAGGGTATTCTGGGTGGTTGCTAGGTTGTTGCTATGCGGTTGCTAGGGTACTTGGGGTGGTTACTAAAGTGTTGCAATGCAGTTGCTAGGGTATTCTGGGTGGTTGCTAGGTTGTTGCTATGCGGCTGCTATGGTGTACCTGAGGTTGTTGCTAGGGTGTTGCTATGCGGTTGCTAGAGTACTCTGGGTGGTTGCTAGGGTGTTGCTATGTGGTTGCTAGGGTACCTGAGGTGGTTGCTAGGGTGTTTCTATGCGGTTGCTAGGTGCCAAGGGTGGTTGCTAGGGTGTTGCTACGCGGTTGCTAGGGTGTTGCTATGCAGTTGCTAGGGTACTCTGGGCGGTTGCTAGGGTGTTGCTATGCGGTTGCTAGAGTACCTGAGGTGGTTGCTAGGGTGTTGCTATGTGGTTGCTAGGGTACTTGGGGTGGTTGCTAGGATGTTGCCATGTGGTTGCTAGGCTACCTGGAGAGGTTGCTAGGGTGTTGCTATGTGGTTGCTAGGGTACTGAGGGTGGTTGCTAGGTTGGTTTGGCTAGTTGCTAGAGTGTTGCTATAAACATAGATAAATAGATAGCTAGATAGCTAGATAGATAGATATAGACAGCATTTTGATAAAACTGCATCTGCCCAAAATAAAACTTACTTTACTTGCAGGCTAAGACAAGGTGATGTTCTTCTATGAACTCTAGGTGTTGGCCACCGAAAAAAGCAGCAAAAACATGTTTCAGGTTAAATAGCTTGTACCTTTAAACAAAGCAGGGGTCCCCCACAGGACTGTTTCTACAAATAGGGTAGTGTACTTAGTGAACAACACATGCATTTATATGCATTATTATAATTTACCACAAATATGTAAAACATCTGGGATAGGGCCTTCTAATCTGATAAAAATAGAAAATATTCAAATCACTACTTATAACAACCATACCATGAAAGATAAATGACTCACGCAAAGTTATAACAGTTTTGTGTTAATCTTCCCTACAAAATCACCCAGAAATGATGAGTTTGAATGCTGGTCCTGAATCTAAAGTTTTGAATCCCCCTGAACAGTGGCCTGAGGGTAAGGCAAAGCCTGCATTCCTCTTATCAGCTGGACTCTAGCCAAACTGTGGCCATTACGCAGTTTTCTTTCTCTCTTGCCGTGTTTTTCTGTCTCCTTCTGCACAAAAGCATTTAAGACGGCAACATTTGCTGCAACTGAAGCTTTTGAGTGTTTACTGGGTACTGAATGTGCCTACATGAAGCAAAACTATATCAGCTTTTGTTTGGAAGGTCATAGTTTTGATGAGACAATCAATCAATGAGTTCTTATGATTGCACAACTTCATACAGGCACATAAAACGTTCCTAACCTGCCTCCTCACCACCCTTGTCTCATCTTTGTTTCCTTATCTATATTCAGGGCTTCCGGCAAAGGCACAAACAGCCATTATAAAGCTGAAAAGTACCGTATTGACCCTAATATAAGACGATGTTTTTTTCTTGCTATTAGATGGATAGCCTAAATGTCCTAATTCAGATGGGCTACCTGTTTTTTTTTTTTTTTTATGGTATATCAAAAAGTGTATATTTTTTAAATGTGATTGTTGATACATTTTTCCAGTTTTTACCATACTTTCAAAACAAAAATTAAAATATGAAAAATATGCAATATGAAAATAATTGAAGACAAAATGTGTTTTACTGAGAAAAAACAAGATTTGTTTTTTAAAAAGCCTTTTTCCAAAAGGTACATCTGGAAAAAGGGGGGTCGTCTTATAATCAGGGTCGTCTATATTCGGGCCAATACGGTAATAAATCAATTGCAGTGCACAATTCTCTGTTGCTGAAAACCTGTATGAAGGTAAACGACATGGAGAAGCAACTGAACGGCATGTTGACTTACAAACCCCTTATCTCATAAATTCTTAACTGGGAATAGACCATGAAAAACTCTAGCTAATGTTTAACTTGTGAAGTAACCACAGAGGCTTTGTTTTCTCCATGACAAAGGGAGCTATGTCCACTTCACTCACTCCTGAAGATGAAACCACCTCACCTGTCTCATTCAGCCCATATAACGCCATGGGCAACACCATCAAAGAGACTGAATGAAACTAGTGCTATATCTCATCCTGGGCGAGGAACCAATTTACAGGCATAATAGAAAAGGTGATACTCTGAAGGTGATACTCTGAAACAATAGTCTACACACAATTTAAAAGAAGAAAAAATTCAAGCAAGCCATTATCTACTTTTGTAACACCCATGTGGTTATCTAGAGGTAATGAAACTATTGTGATAGACTGGTATCACATCTATTTTGCAGCAAAATTAGATTAAAACGTTGAACAGTCACAGAACTAATTGTTCTCTAGTGCAAATGAATAACAATGAATTATTTAAAAGGGTAGTTCACCAAAAACAATTAAGATTTGATTATCATTTCATAGGCATTTACTCATCCTTATGTTGTTTCAAACATGTATGACTTTCTTTATTCTGTGAAACATAAAAAATATATATATTTTAAAGGAAGTTTCAACTGTTTTTGTCCATATAATGAAAGTCAGTGGGGTCCAATGTTTGTTTTGGACAATGATGACTTTCATTGTATGGACAGAAATATATTGAGACATTTTTTATAGTATCTTCCTTTGTGTTCCACAGAAGAAATAAAGTCATTAAAGCTATATAGAAATGAAAAAAAAAATGACAAAAGTGTGTAATAAAATTACAGAAAAATACACTAAAATAAAAATAAATTTTTTTTTAAAAAAGCTCATTCAAAATATTAATAACTACAATAGCATAGGTATATGGTTAATTCGATATAATTGGGCCATTTTTCCCATTTATCTCAATGGCCAAAAATTTACCTGAATTCACCCTAAAAAAAAAATACTAAAATAACAAGAACAAGAATCTGTGAAAAATATAACATTCTGATAAATGAAATTAATTTGTGACGTTACAAAAAATGCACAGGCCAACTCATCTAGATGCAAAGGGCTTCTCAGACAGATTTGGGCGGCCTGTTTTGGCTAATTCACAACAATGGTAGCTTTGTTTGATAGCAGAAATGGGGAGAGGAACCCATCACTTCCTCAGAGCGCTAGTTTCTCAACCAGCCGCTCCACCACAGAGAGCACAGGGGACACATTCCCGCAGCGACTCTCATGAAGATTCGGCTCCCCATACCTCCCATTCCCAGAGAAGTTTTTTGTTTCCGTCAGTAAAATCAGCCTAAAATAAAGGCCCTGCCTACCCTGTATGCAGCACAGCATTTACAAAAGCTCTGAGAGCAGTTTTGGATGCTGAACGTGGAGAAAATGCGTAAATTGCCTTTCATTCATCAACTGTAAAGGAAGAGGGCAGTCCAACTAAGAATCTGGCAAAGGTGGCCACAGAATTGTGTCATACTGGGCAGTCTAGACTACTTGGCATGCCTCTCGATTAGAGACACAATGAAACTTGAACATGACCTATGGGACTTTCTCAACCCATGGTTCAAAGTCCTACATATATCGGTGTGTGAATGCATGTGGAATAAATGATACAGACTTGGGTGGGGCTGAGCTTATGGCCCTTTCTTAGATGTGTGAAAGAGTTTCAGGCAAAACATGAAGCACAATGAAGAAAATAGAGAGTGACTGGTGTAGATTATAAACTAGACAACTTGTTCCTGTTTAAACATTTTAGTTCAGAGAATCAACATATTGTACAGTAGTATTGTTAAACTAAACCAGAACATTATCAGCATGTTTCTTTCAGGGCATGTAGGGTCGACAGATAGATAGATAGATAGATAGATATAGATATAGATATAGATAGATAGATAGATAGATAGATAGTCACAAGATTATGTTAGAGGGCATGCTGGTTGTCTCTGGGGGTTGAGATGACATGCACATGTCTCACATCTGCTGCAGCAGAGGATGACAGCTGGTATGAGGTACTTACTGTTTGAACATCTTCTCCATGTCTTTGATCTGCTTCCTCGAGAACTCCTTGAACTCGGTGTATGGGTTGAACACCTTCATGCTGGGCTGCTGGTGTCCACCGATGCCGTCGTTCAGCTCGCCGCGCCGCTGCAGCTTGGCTCCCAGCTCTGAATCCGCGCTGGCCGTGGCCGCTTTCTCGTGCGCTCCGTTCTCGTGAGCCCCGTCCAGGGCCACCGGGTCGTGCTCGCCCTCCTCGATCTGCAGCCTGCGGGTCAGCTTCGATGACAGCTCGTCCGTTGCCATTTCGCCTTATACTGAAATCTGACTACTATCTACGGGGAAAATACAGTGGGGAAACACGCAGAATGCTGCAAAGAGCGCAGTCCATATAAAGGTTCAGTGCGTTAAATCCAGATTCTGTTTAGTATTTGGTTAAATACGTTTTCATATGCAAATCATCCGACTTCTAGCGGTGTGAAGGATACGCGGCTGTAAGCCCAGTGATTCAAACGGACAGCGCTCGTGCGTGTGATGACGCCTCCGTGATCGCTGACGGTAAAATAAGCTCGCTCGTGGTGCGCGTGCAGTGAGATGGAAAACCGCTTCACGACGCCACGCCTTTTAAAGAGACACGCCGGACACAAAAGATCACTTATTATACAAAACCCTAGATGTGATACCTTTTGTTATTACAATAATCTCACCGCAGAAGTGTATTGTTTCTAGTTTTTAATATATAGGCTAGCTATTTGGGAAATTACGTCATTGTTTGTCATTAATATATTCATGACCGAAGACATAAGTGAACTTCTTTGTCGACCAGTTCCAAAGATTAGGCTATATTGAGCTGTCAAATAATTACATTAATTTTATAGGCAATTCGGCATGCTTGCGTATTTATTTATGTAATATCGATGAGTAAACTGACCTCAGTTATTAGGCTATATCTTGTGACTAAATGTTGACAACTAATGAAGTATCTAATAGGAATTATCTTTCTTGTTCTGGGTAGACCCACACGGAAGCTATGCCTGCACAGAGCTCAGGAGATTTCCACTGAATTTCCTCAAAACACTTGTCATTCATTAAGTCGTAGTCATTCATCACCTCTTGCATGTATATTGTTTCATTTGTTTATTTTTTTATATTAAATGATCCATATTTCTGCTAATCTGACTATGTTTTCAATAGGTGTACTAGCTTGAGCTGTATAGCACATTTTACTATAAAATTATTTCCACATAATTCATCAGATCTTTCTTTAAAATAAGTGCTGAAAAACACCTAGCAGATTCTGTTTGTGTGCTGTGAGAAACACATTCAGGTATTAAAGATAAAAATAACTTTTTTTTCACAAAAGCGTGAAATTGTGTTCATGTGGGTATACAGGCCTGTGTGCTGCCAGTTATATGTGAAATATCAGCATAAGATCTGAAGCCATCAGCTGAGTGACTAAAGGCTGATTCATGAAACAGGAAGCCACACACACATACACAGAGAGAGAGAGACTTACACACTTTGTCTCTATCTGAGACATCCCCTCTAGTTAGAGGAGGGGCTGCACTCACTACCTGCGTTCTCTCCTTATATGGAGAAAGAAAGAAATGTAGGATTTCACCACTGAGAGAAAGGAGTGTTTAGTTCATCACACCTCTCCAAGGAGCTAATGTGATCTGGCATGCCGTAATACCAGCACACACTGAAAATCTTTCCTTTGTGTTGTGTGCATGGTGAAAAAAAACAGTCTGCATTAAAAGGGCCAGTAGGCTACCCATGGTTCCAGATGGCTGCTTTATAAACACATTTTTTTCCCAGAGAAGTTTCAGATACAATTATGAGAGCCATGATTCACTAGGGACTCCTACTACTCTCTGTGATGGCCTTTTGCCTGGAGGAAATGTGAACTGTAATCATTCTTGCTTTCTGTACTTTTGTGGGATATATCTGGGTCAGACAAAATAAGCAAGCTGAAGAAAGTAACACAAACACACACAAAGGAATCTCCCCATGTCTCTTTCCATCATTCGTCTCGTTTCGTCACCCTGTTGTGTTTTTAAGTATCTCATTTTCTTTCCTTCTCAGACCAATGAGTATAAACAAATAAAAATGTAATAAAAGAAGATTTAAAAAAAGAAGAAGAATAGAAGCATGAAGTCACTTGTCAGTGATGCAAATCCCAAATCCTTTTGTGCCTAAAAATCAAAAAAGGTAATGGTAATTTCTGAGATTCTAGGGCATGGTCTCAATAGAAAGTCATGCCATTTTTTTACTATGACCTAGAAAAACAAGATTTCACAGTATATCTATAAGCTACTGAGGAGTGTGTGTGTGTGTGTGAGAGAGTGTGTGTTGATGTGTGTGTTAGACAGATTGTACAGCCCTCAGCTATGTAGAGCTAGCAGTAAATGAGCATCATGCTAGTCTATATGCGAGCTGTTTGAATCTGGTCCTTGGCCAATCTCATAACAGGCCATTTTCTTTGTGTGAGAATAGAAACAGGAAACCATGCAGAGAAAGAAAGGGTGACTTTGAATGAAAAGGGAAATATAGGCAATTATCCAACACAAATATGTATTGTTATAAAGTATATTATAATATTACGTTTAAGTAGCGCAGATTATGTAAAATCTCTTAGTCAAATATCTATATTTTAAATGTAAAATATATTTTTTAAATTTTAAATGTATTGCCTAAATCATACAACAACAACAAAAAACTTTTCTAGCATTACAAAATGTGTCAGACTCCAATTCATGGCAACATTAAAAATTTGCATTCTCGGCGTTTCCACAAGGGGTGCTATAGCTGTCTCATTAGTTTTTATTTGGTCGACATGAATCAGTTTCGACAGGAAATGAAGTTAATATTAGGATGGTTTTTAATTGTTTAAACAAAATAATAATGTGCATGGATGATTTATAATAAACACTGCAATATTACAAAAAAAGAGAAGAATTGTCAGTGTTTTGATTTGACTGCTTTCATTGTGACATTTTGCTATATAAGGACATAAATTACAATTTTAATGAAATATTATAACATTAAAACTGACTAAATCAGCAAATTAAGTGAAATCTCTTGTTGTCTTTGGCTCAATCGCAGTACCCAAGCCTGATTCAGTGTGCGCTTATGGTGATGTGGTCAGAGTGAAGCCGTGTTTGTGTCCATGAGCTTCAGTGAGCTGGGTGCTCTCCAGCGTTTGAGACAGACTGTCCAACTCAAGCCAATTTTACAGTTCTGTTGCTCTTTCTATTCAATCTCCTTATTCAACACTCTTAAAAATAAAGGTGCTTCAAAAGGTTCTTCACAGCGATACCATAGAAGAACCATTTTTGGTTCCACAAAGAGCCATTCAGTCAATGGTTCTTTAAAGAACCATCTCTTATACCTTTTTATAATCTGAAGAACCTTCCTTCGCCACAAAGAGCCTTTTGTGAAACAGAAAGGTTCTTCAGATGTTAAAGGTTCTTTATGGAACCATTTAGACAAAACGGTTCTCCTATGGCATTGTGAAGCACCTTAATTTTTAAGAGTGAAAGCCTCCAGCTCATGCTCTTTCCTTCATTGTCTCCTGCCAGGTCTTTGTTTGCCCCACTGAGGCCATTATAAGCACACACAGACACACACTCAGACGGCAATAGGAAATTCAGATTTGAAGTCTATAATAAAACAACTTCAAGGGAACATGAACAGAGGTTTAGGAACCATTTACAGCAGTGGGTTAACGAGTTTTAAAACACATTAGGCTAAAAAAACGAATTAGCTGGTGCAGCTGGGGTTGTAAAATCTATTAATGACTCAGTGTGATGTTTGGCTATAAAACTTGTGGCAGTCAAGTCTGTGGTGGATGGCATTAGTGCAGGCCTGGAGTCAAACGCATACATGCACATACACACAAAGAGGATAATGGCAGTACTAGTCCCAAAGGAGAATACACTGACAGATCTGTGAGTACAGTACAATGAGGATCAGCTGTTTTATGAATTATTAATGAACACAAGCCCAGTGAGACCACTGATTCAAGCTGCTGCCAGTAAAGTGAGAAAATGAGCCACTTTCTGATGAAACTCACTTTACTCATTCAGAAACAATAGTCAGGACTGAACAGATCTGGTCTGACAGCTGTCTGTGTGAGTTTCAAAACACCAGTACAACAGAATGTAACTACAGTTATAGGAAAGCCTAAAGTTAACCCTATATTGTCAAAAGTTTATTTAAAAATTCAGTGCATTCAAGCAATTTATTACATGGCTCTATGGAAAAACTCATTTCTGATTGGTCAACCATTAGACCACTGTATATCAGTAGCCTATGCTCATCCGATATAAATAAAACCAGTACTTCTGTCAGGACCACTATCGTCAAAGATGATTGACAATTAGCGTACAGTTTGGATTGGCGGTATGGTTCTGTTCTGGGCAAGAACTCCCTGCGCATCCATGCAGCCTAGCCTGGATGAGAGCACGGAGAGCCCCCCCCAGGGTAAACAGAACCAACATAAATGTATTGCTGACTGACAGAGGAGGAGCTGGGGATGGAGGAGGGTAATTAGCTATTGAGCAATGCGAAAACTGCTGATAATACTGAGGGACCTTATATATGAATGCTTAGATATAGGTGTCGTATTCCTATAGGTAGATGCGGATCAGCTGAGAGTCAGCTGATGCGAGCTTGACTAATGTGACCTGCCAGAACTAACGCTACGTTTGATTTTCATGTATCACACCGCGGATTCGCGTTCTGTTGTTGTTTCATACAAACGCAACTGTGGTACCATCTTGCACATTATTTATCGACTTTAATCATGAAAATGGTCACACAGGTCTTAAGTATTAGTGTAGCAAATATTGCTGGTCTTGTTGATGATTGTTTTGCACTGTTTGCACATGGACTTTTTTTAGTGCAAGCTTTAAGGTAGGCCTAATATACAAGTAAAAATATAAATATTAATCATACTAATAATAACTTTAAAATATTAATAAATCCTCCTGGACTATATGTTATCTCTTACTCCAGGGTTTCCCAAATTGGGGTTTGTGAATTGATGAACAGCGAATGAAATCATAGAAATGTAAAAATTGAATGAATTATTTACAAATAAATACATAAATCTAAATAAAACACACTTAGATATTTATTTATTTATTTGATTACCTGCATGTCATGTGACCATTAACTGAAATCCGAAAAATGAGAACTGTGAACATGCAAATGTGTCATGAATTATTGAAACATTAACCTAAAATATCCGGAGGTACTTTAAATTATAGGCTATGTCCAGAGGGTTAGCTGAGGTTTGAGAATGCCTTACTCTGCATGTGTGTTCCCTGCAGATCAAATCCGTGACCTTACCAGCTGAGCTACAGGAATGGCAAGTTCAGTTCATTTGTTTGTTAGAACAATACACTGAATTATAAGAATACTTGAATGACCTGAATTACAAGAAGACACACCCGTCTTCTTCCACATCTGGAACCAATACCTCACCAAAACGGAATGACACTGCACTGGCTTTGAGACGCGTCAAGGACAGATACTGGGTGGACCACGACTGCATCTGTTCAGTGTGAGGTAAGGCAGATAGAAAGAGAGAGCAGTCAAGAAACATCAGCTCAGCCAAATTCAAGGGAAGGTGAGATCACTGTATATCTGAATGTAGTTCTGAGTTTCTTTGGATTTGGCTCAGAGAGCTTTATGTTGTCCCACCCAGGAGTCACGAAAGAACTATCAACCATGAATTCACTGTATAAGGTAAAGGGTATGAGAGAATCTTAACCTTGGACAGAAATGCACTGACGCATAATTAGGCAGAACTGATTAGGTTTCATGATGTGCCTTGATAAACATTTAGTTTATCCAAGTTAATTTATTGGCATGCAAGAAGACTCCGTCATGTTGTAAATCATTTTGAAATGGATTATGTATTGATCCTTCCGAGTCAGTCCTTACTAAGCTAATTTACAGAAAGACATAAACTCAGATGAATGAACACACAGACAGACAGCAACAACTACAATGTAAACAAGTTAAACAGGGCAACGCCTAAGCAGAAGAACGGGGCAATGCAGTATGATTTTATTCATGCACCCAGTATTTTTCCCCATTAACCCATTTGTGCCCAATTTTTTCTGAATGGTTTCATGCATATAGTCATGTTAATAGTGTCCTATGTGAACATGTTTTGCATTTTTTTCCCCAGGTTTTTTTTTTTTTTTCTTGAAAATCGTATTTGAATGAACTTTGCCAGTGGGCAAATATGTTGTATGCACCACTTCAATGTCAAATTT
>NW_015646370.1:11669-39383 GCF_001515625.1 Sinocyclocheilus rhinocerous | reverse complement strand
GAAGTTTGTAAACTGCTGCTGTCACTTGAAAACTGGAAAAAACAGACACAGAAGTGTAGTAGAGCTGTGGAAAGATTGCTCTCTCATCTCCTCCTTTTGACAGATTTATTCCTATCAAATTAAGGTCTACTGTACAGTAGAGATGTCAGTTAAAGGGTTAAGTTATGTTTTAGGTGGGATAGTATGAAAGCAAAAAGCACTAAACAAGACCAATAACCTTGATTTATTAACCTATTAACACAGTATACCCCATTTCCCCATGATATGTACTTACAAGTCTATTGCCCACCGGCGACTTTTGACTAAGAATACAAAAATATTTGTTTTGTTTGGATGATTCTAGAGACCTTCATCATTATGTAGATATATATATGTCAACAAAAAATACTTATTAGTAACATGAACATTTAATTTCTTTAGGAGGGTTTGCCTTCGCCATGCTTCCTGGAAGTAGGGGTAGGAACTTGACAGCCTCATGTGACAGGAAGGAAGTGAATGCCTTTTTTTCTTTTCTTGAAATCCTTTATTTGGTTGTTTGCTTGCATGTCATTGAGAAATAAAACATGGATAACATCTAGAAAAATACTTACAAAAGGAAAATGACAACTATAAACTGCAGCAACTATAGTTGCCGGTGGGCTTAAATGGGTTAAAACTGATTACACCTAAATAATTGATTAGTATTTTTGTTATATATATTCACATGAGACTTATTAGTGGTGTATTAAAGCTGGACTCACTTTCATTCTCCCCACTGAATCCTACAGATAAAATGTAGTTGAATTTTGAACAGTTTCCAGAACTCGTCAACACAAAAGAAATGCCCTGAAAAGCCTCTATTTTAGATATCGACTCTCACATCCCTCCAAGCAAAGGTTCACTGAGTGTTGGATAGAGCACAGTGCACTGCTTTAAAGCGCTAGTGTGACTGTATCTATTGAATTGCATCTCTCTCAGTCAAGGCCTGAGGAGGGAGCTAATTGAACAATAGAGTTAACAGATGCCAGTGAAGGGAGTAGTTTAGCCTGGGTAAATGAATAGTTATTTTCTTCATAACATATCACCTAGTCAAACATCTAACTGTAGTTTAAGTCAGAATTTGGATTGTTTTTCTGTCAGTTTTCATGAACAGATCTGTTAGAGGTTTGATCTAAAATTAAAACCTGTTTCTTTCTGTATGCTTTCTTTGAATACGGGGTGCCTCAAGGCTATTTCACTGAATTTCCTGATCTCTTTTTCCTGCCTCTCTCTGTTTTTGAGAGTGTAGTGACCCATATAGGTAGACTTGCTCATTACACCATACTCGCAAGCTACAGTGTGCATCCAATCAACCTCACCAACCACTGCCATTTTACTGCCATTTCCATTCAAAGTACTTTTGTCCTTTAATGAATCCATGTGCAATGGGAGTGGGCGCCATTTAGCTGGGAACAAACAATACAAAGTTTGTAGTTTGCTTTGCTATTACACTGTTAGTCTGTGTTACTATTACACTGACATTGATAATACTGGCTATGTGTAATTTGATCAATGCTTTGGCAATATAAACCCACCTAATCTTTTCAGTTGTAATACTCCTATTCAGCCAGCAGATGACAGTCTTTGTTCATTAAGTGAACTGACCTTGCTCATCTCATTGCAAACCATGTATGAAACTGAAACACAGTTGGTGAGGTTGAACTTAAATTGTTTTTCGAAATCAGTATCTCACTGGTATTTATTCCACATCATTTATTTAAATTCATTCACCAAATAAATCACATATCATATTTTGTTGTTTTTGAGTCTTGTTCAAACAATTGAAGGCTGTTGACACAGAATACATTATGCATTTAATGCATGTTAGAAAACAATCAAAAAGCATGATGATCTGTGTGAACTGCCAACCCTGGCATTAAGGAAATATGCTTTCTACATTTTTAAAAGAAGTGGATTTGGTTCCGTAAACATTGGTGAAATCTGCAAGTTCTAAGTATCAAATCCAGAGACAACAGAGAGATTTTCTTATTCCTTCTCCTCAGTTTTCTTTGTCCTTGTGTTTGGGCATCTAAGGACATCTGTGATTTTAGGACATCTGTGATTTTTACAAGTTACATTATCCTTTCCTTCCTTACATTTTATGCATTCTTTCTTTCTTGAGTATCTCTCACAGGAGGTTGTTTTGCATTCTGTCAGTCAGTTGTCTCACTGGAATTTCACTCTGAACGCTGCCCTCCAGAATACGCGCAGTTCTCTGGGGACTTATTTGCTGAAGACGTGGCTCTGCTTCTGCATAGACATGACATGCCCCATAACTCTCTGCCTGTCCACTGGAAAAGGGTGTGGAGGTGCTGGCATCCTTATTGTTGCACTGCTGAAAGTTCTGCACCTGCCGGTCCTTTACTCCTGGTGTGGGACTGGCTTTACTATGGCTCAAACAAATCCTGTGGCGGATGGTTTGAGTATCCTTACTCAGTGATTTGCGAAAGTTGGGTTTGAAGAGAAGATAAACCATGGGGTTGTAAATGGTGGAAGATTTGGCCAGGATGGCTGCCAGCGCAAAGGCGGTGGGTGGGACCTGCTCATTGGCACTGAACGCAGCCCACATGGCAACAATGGCATACGGGCTCCAAGCCGTAAGGAAGCCAATACACACAGCCACTGACAGCTTAAAGAAAACACCACATACTCTTAGTCGTCATGCAATTAGATTAAATGATTTGTTTTTAAGATCATATTTTGACCTCTGTAACCCATATTCTCACACACATACACACTACTTCAAGAAGAATGCATTAAATTGATCAAAAGTGACACTGCTAAAATAGATTTTCTTACTCAGTATTTTTGTCTTGTTTTCCAGTACAAATATCTTAACATTCTTTAAACAAGATTCATTTACTTGAGAAGCAAAATGACTTAAGATATTAAGTTTTGTTTTATGAAAAATTATTAACTGAGTGTACACTTAAAAATTCAAGGGGAAAAACAAGATTGACAAAAAAAAACAAGATTTTTTTTTCTTGCTTTAATTTTCCAAAAAAACATGACTTCGACTTCTCCTCCTCAAATAAATGCACCTTGATTTAAGATTGTTTAGATATTTGTAATGGAAAACAAGATGAAAATACTAAGTAAGAAAGTCATTTTCTTGCAGTAAAGACATTTGATGTCATGAACATTTATGTTACATTTATTATGTTACAAAATATTTCTATTTTTTTTTAAAATGCTGATCCTTTAAATGTTCTATTATGAAAGAATAATCCTGAAAAAAAAAAACACGAAAATATTCTCCCAAAGCTCTCAACTGTAGGGTACTATGCAAGCTGCTATATTCCTTTATTATCAGCATTACTGCTTATATTATGTGTGTCTGTTGATGACCCAGATTACAAATGTTTGTAAATGTATGCAATGTACACATATGTTTAGAGGGGATATTTGAGTGCCTCAGTAATCAACATTCAGCACCATCATATTCAACAGAGCAGTTACACAAGGGTACAGTATACCAGAACTTCATGACACAGTTTTGAAAAATAAGGCTGGGACAGCCAAAGGTACAGCCAGCCCTTGTCCAGAGGACAGAGGATAGGTAATCAACATTACGTTTTAAGGGACATTAAGTACATACTCAGCAATAGCATCACGTTCGTGCTGTCTGCGCCACAGGGCAATAAAATATGGTATATTTGCACAGTGTGATAGTGTGGATGCCACATGTGTTTTTGTACACTTTTATGTCCCAGGGGTTGATTTGTATTAAAAGCAACAGATCTTTTGCTATATAAAGGTCACTGTAAACACACTAAAAACAACAATGAACCCATAAAGCTTACTTACCTTGACAATAAGAGCGTGTGCGTTGGCTACTTTGGTTTGTGGAGAGACGTGCTGTTGAATGGCTTGGTGAGACCCCCTCACTGTGAGCAGGATGAAGGTGTAAGAGAGGATGATGATGGTACAGGGAACAACATAACAAAAGATGATGAGACTGATGATGTAAGACATGGCAAGGGCATCATGGGATGGAGTGTACCTTGGAACATAGAATGTGGAAAAAGCATGATTGCAGAATATGTTTGCGTACATTTCACATATTAATGCTAAAATGTTTGTGGTCATACCAGTTTATGCAGCAGGCGGTTCCGTATGGTTCTGGTCCAAAACTCCCCCAGCGGGCCAAAGGTCCCACAGCAAAGACAGAGGCGTAGCACCAAACTCCAACCACCATCACACAAGCATGCCTGGATGAGAATTTGTTACCTGTGGAAACAAGGACTGCATGAAAAAATATTTTTACGAAAAAATGATCTGACTGGTCAAGGTGACCAATTGGTCTGCCTGTATGATTCTCCTGACACAGGTCTGAACAGTTGGAATTATTTTAATTTCATATCCCACAGAGACAGAAGGAAGAAATTACCTGGTGTTTCAAGCTCCAGCAACCCCTTAAATGTGTGCTCATTATCTGCGCTTCTCTCTTTCTTTGGTTCATTTTTCGCCACTCTGTCTCTCCTATTTTGTCTAATTTTCTCTACATGTTCTGTTTTGTTCCATGTGTCCTCTCTTATCTTTTTCATCTTTCTTTATTTTTGTGTCTCTTTCCATTTGTTTTAAACTCTGATTCTTGCGTATTTAAGCCAGAGGGCCTTTTTATTTCACAGTGAACTGAATGTGACAGTTTTCAGAACACGGCGCTAGCAGTCCAAAACACTCAGACCTGAGTCCACTGTATGAGATGAGACTTGATCCCAAAAAACTCACATTCAAGAGAACAGTATCATTTTAGACTATGTTAATTGTAAATATTTTAATCTAGAAGAAGCCTAGAAATGCATATTTACCATGTCAAGGCCTAGTAATCTAGGAATTAGATGCAGGAACCAAAATGAACATTCACCAAACTAAAATTGTCTTTGACAAGTAAATAGAGTTACTCAGAAGTGGGTCTGTAATTTTATTCAGAGTTGCAACATTGTTTAAAGTGAAGTCAAATTTAAGATATAAAATTAAAGAAAAAGACATTTGTTTTTACTGATTTTAACCCCAGTGGAAAACTTTATCTAGGATGTCTTTAAGTTTTTTTTTTTTTGTCTTCAGAATTCCTTATAATGTTATATATATGTAAAATATTTCTCACATAAGCCAACAAAACAAAAATATGAGTGTTTATTCATGTTATTTGGCAGGTGGTGTTTTACTAAGAGACAGAGACTCATCATTATACCATACTTATATTTAAAATAGGAAATAGTAAACAGTAACACTTTGTAATGGTTTGTAAAATAATAGTTTGGTTAAAGGATGACAAAAGAGCATCATACCGTAATTTGGGACGCAGACTTTGAGACAGCATACTGATGACAAAGCAGTCAGGTTTGTTAGGCTGCATAAGCCAAATAAAACCCCGCACACAGCAAATTTAAGATATAAAATTAAAGAAAAAGACATTTGTTTTTACTGATTTTAACCCCAGTGGAAAACTTTATCTAGGATGTCTTTAAGTTTTTTTTTTTTTGTCTTCAGAATTCCTTATAATGTTATATATATGTAAAATATTTCTCACATAAGCCAACAAAACAAAAATATGAGTGTTTATTCATGTTATTTGGCAGGTGGTGTTTTACTAAGAGACAGAGACTCATCATTATACCATACTTATATTTAAAATAGGAAATAGTAAACAGTAACACTTTGTAATGGTTTGTAAAATAATAGTTTGGTTAAAGGATGACAAAAGAGCATCATACCGTAATTTGGGACGCAGACTTTGAGACAGCATACTGATGACAAAGCAGTCAGGTTTGTTAGGCTGCATAAGCCAAATAAAACCCCGCACACAGCATAGCACAGACATGCTACCTCCCCAAACAACCACCTACAGAGAAAAAAGAGAGATCATCTTACTGTTTTGCTGAACTCTGAAACACCCCTTTTCTTTTCTTTCTTTCTTTTTTACTTTAGAACCATGATACTTTACTGAAAAATACATCAATCAGTATCAGGCATTTGTAGGGAGAGGCTTTGAAATTGTAGCTTGCTAAGCTAGCTATACCACAAGCTACTAACAAAGATTAGCTAACTACATTAACACTAATTAAGGTAACAATATCTTTTTGTATAAATATATTTTTTTAATTCTGTAATTACAGCATTTATCTGGCATCAAAAACATCAAAAATGGAACTTTGAGACATAATTAATAAACCTAGAAAACACTCAATTATAAAATGCACATTGAAAACATAAGTGCTGAATAACAGTGCAACACTTTTGAACCTTTATTTTTGAATGAAATGTTTCAACCCTACAATGTGAAATAGGGGTAGAGCGCACTTATATATTAACACTTTTATAAATGTAATTTCTGATATTTTACAGAAACATAAATTGTAATATTGTGAAGTCTCTCTCTCTCTCTCTCTTTTTGTTGGTCTATTAGAGTGACGAACAGTGTGAAACAGGATCTCACCTGTGTGCTAGAGCTGATGGGATGGCCAGAGGAAACAGAGACAGGGTCATCCCTAGATCACTCACAGACAAGTTCACGACGAAAAACTCTGCTGGCTTCAGAGATGACCTCTTACGGTAGGCTACAAACAACAGCATGCCATTCCCCAGGAGCGACAAGACACCTGGGTGAGAAAACGAGATCTATCCACTCCGAGATCTATCCATTTCATCAAAGTAGCTACTAAATTTGTAAAGCTGTATTGAAAATGTGCCCCTGACAGTGTGACATCTCCATCCCATAGCTGACAATCCTATCACATAAAGACACCATTTGATCCTAGAGCTTGGAAATACTAAGCAAACCCTGCTAGGTATGGTGTCTCAAGTAGTCTAGAATAACAATGATCCTTATTTCTTTTAACAGACTGAAGTTGGATCAACCCATGAGCTTCAATAATCCATGCAATTTGTCTGCTGCATCAGAGGCATAATTAAAGTTCTTTCTTCTAAAGAAACGTTAATAGTGAGCAGACCAGAACAATCGCACACATCCATACCAAGTGGTCTCAAGGGAAAAAAAGCCTAAATTACACCTAAAAATGAAATGAAAAAAAATCTGTACTTTATCAGAGTATTTACCACTTGCCTGTAAAATCATAAAAGTCACCCCATTCTCTTTCCCAAAGTAATTATATCTGTGGCCATATCAGGAAAATAGATTTTAGAATATAAATTTGATCATCCGCAGGACAATTTGACCACAGGCAGGGTAAGCGGCAGAAGGAGGTTAATTACAGGTGAACCATTTCACCTCTGAATTATTCATAAAGAATAAAGGTATGCAAAGTCATTGGGGTGTCGAGTGTTGTCCTGCTCTGAATAAACCACATTTGAAGATATAGAAGACAGCAGAATGTTACGGCGGTTGTGGACTCACAGAACACTGAATAAAGTGATCCCATGAGGATGTCATGCTGTCTGGAGATTGTGGATACAAACAGGGCAGTTTTTGACACATTGCCCATCTGTGGGGAAGAAATAGAATGTGTCAGATACAGTTTCAAACAGAACAAATGCATCTCTGACTGTTCTCAGATGCATTGGCTTTAGATTGTGAACTTGTATCACTTTTTATAATATCATCAGATATTATATACCAGAATGTCCATGTCTTTAGCAAAAATGTTTTCATTGTTCTACTCAAGCTTTGAATAGGTCTGAGTTACAAACTTCTTAAAGAGTATGCTACTAAAAGTTCCTCTGAGATGTCTCACATTCTAATTCATGTTTTTCCTGGAAAAGTTGAAAAAATGACACCTCAATTTGATGAGGTGCTTGCGATGAATTTTTCTGTTTCCTCCTCTCTCTCAGTCTCTTCTTGATATACTTGTCGCTCTTCTAATTCTGACAGATCTGTCAAGTGTTCAACACTTCAATCAATTAACATTTGGCTGAATTTAGACCTTTCACTGTAGCGGGCAAATTGCCAGTATTAATCAGCCAATTATTTGGTTCTGGTTGAACAGTTTGACAGGTCAGCTGTGTGTTCATTCATACTGTGCATGGTCTGTGAGACAGACCGGGCTAGTAAACTTCTTGATTTGGGCTCTATGAACAATTGATTTTTATTATCTTTTAGTGGGTGTCTTTTATACCATCACACTATGTGTGACACATGATAATTGTACTACTTTGTACAACTACTTTATACTATTATAAACTAAATTATTATTTGGTTGTAATCCACTAATTCTTTGTGGCTAATATAATCATAATATAGTAGCGGTTGCTGTTATTTTTAATGTTTAAAAAAATTCAGTGTTCAGTATTTCAGTAAAGAACCTTTTGTGCAATGGAATGATTTTATGGATGTTAAAGGTTCTTCATGGAACCAAAGATGCCAATGAAGAACCTTTTAAGAGTGAGAAGAACATGTTTTAAATAAGCATCAACCTAATTTTCTCCCTAATCTGTTTTCATTCATTTCTCTGGTGCAAAGCCCCAGTCAACAGGCCATTTTGGTTTGGATTCATTTGACCTAGGAAAGCCTCTAGACTAAAAGCCCAGCTAGATTTTGCTTTCAACCATTTTTGCCTCATCATTTTTACCGTATACATTTTCTTTCTCGCTGGCCAGGGTCCTTGATGTATTAAAGCAGACAGCTTATTTTGAATTAACCCTGCCGACTGCCTTTAAACCCTAAACACACTCCTAGATTCCATTTCTGTAAAAATGCACAACATCTCCTGCTGCCATGTCATTTATTAACTCAAAGCCAGACTGCTACAATTGCCAACATTTTCTTGGTAATTGTTAATGCTCCCCACCTCTCTTCGCTTAACCTCTCTTGACATTTCCTATCCTTTTTTGAGTTGAAAAGAGCAACATAATTTTTTTTAGATGATGGTATACTCATAAGCAGGGTCACTTCTCTTAATAAGAACAACAATATAATAAAATACGTAGCTTGTGTTTTTGATCAATTTCTTTTCCCTTCATTCATCCCATATCCTCACACTTTCAGAGCTTTTAGTTTTGCAACACTGACCACTACCACACAAATGTGGTGATGTGGTTTTCTCCATAAAAAGACAAAGCACACTTCTACACTCTCAGAAAAAAAAGTACAAAAGCTGTCACTGGGTGGTACCTTTTTAAAAAGCACACTTTTGTACCTTATTTGCCCCTGAAGGATGCACATACGTATCTAAATGGTACTTATGCACCTTTTGTAAAAGTACCGTCCCTCTGACAGTTTTTGAACTTTTTTTCTGAGGGAGTATATATATTCTCTCTTAAATTTTGTGCCTTTGAAAGACACATTTCCTCTGGTTGGTCTACATTTACATTACATTTATACAGTACATTCAATGTAATGTACAAACGATGAAAAATAAAAGCAGTTTTTGAATTTATCATAAAGGAGCCAACAATATGTGCCGCAATAGATTGGGATACTACAGAATATAATTATTTTCTTATTTTATTTTTTCAAAAATAGTATTATTAAAATTATTTTATAATATAATTATAAAATATTATTAATAATGTTATTTTTTATTTATAAACAATATTAAATATGAAAAATTGTATATGTTTATAATGATATGACCATATGCAATCAAGCATGTTAAGTGTATTTGTAACATGATTTTTCAGCAAGGTATCAACATGCCAGTTTATCTGGTAGACTGATTCACAGCCTCCTTAGACCAGTTATGCTTTGACTATGTGTTAAAATAAAAAAAAAGGTGTTTCCATTATCAAAACCTCAGCATTAACAGAAACCAGTTTAATTCAAAGAATACCTCAAACTAAGCCTTACTAATGTACAGCAAAGGTGAAATACATGTTTTTTTTTTCTGTCAAGGGCAAACAACATAAAAACCAGCAATAAAATATATTTACATTCAATAAGATATTTGGATTCAGAAACACATTTATCACAAAACCATCAAATATTCCTTTCAAAAAGCTCATACATAACAGTCACCCCTAAATACTTGCCACAGCATAACAGTGTGCCCAGTGCGGCGATGCCTAGTTTAGGCAATCCTATATTTCCACTCAATCATAAACCCCAGACAGAGCTTACCTTCCAGGGGAGAGTGTGTGCTTGACTACCCACATGGAGTCCAGGTAGAATCCAAAGTATGGCAAAACTCACACACACAAACAGAATGAAGGACAGATCATGACAGAGAGACACTGAAAGACATAAAAGAGGAATATCCTCAAATTAAGAGAGCCTAAGCTCTGGTGTTTGGTGCCGGAGGATGAGCAGGCGAATGGTGGTCAGTCCGCTTTGACAGTGAGCAACTCTACAACTGATTCTTGATGTGAAGGACTGATATAATCCAAACAGACTCAGAGTCAGAAAGCCACAGTACAGACGTCTGATGTTGCTTAGAAAGCACACACTCTCTGCTACTGGTCCTCTCGCTTTTTCTCCCCATCCCTCTCCTTCTCTCTCTCTCTCGCTTTGCTCTTTTTGTGTATTTTCCCTGTCCCCTTGTTTTTGACCCTTCTCCCCACTCCCATTTTATGGCTAGACACTTTCTCTCTCTGTCTCTAGCTGTCTGATTTTTTTGGTACTTCACTGAAACAGACACATTTTCCTCACATTTCCTCAAAGACACATTTTTCTCACATTTTTTTCCTCCTCCTCATGCTATTAAAGTGAGATTGGTTTGTATGATAATGTCTTTTGATCCAATCATTCACTAATTGTCTCTTCTTTCTCTTGCTTTTTTTAAAGATTAATTTTTGGCTTTTTTTTTGTTGCCATTATTGTTATAGGACAGTGTAGATGAAACAGGAAATGAAGTGGAAGAGAGGGAGTGGGATTGGGAAAGGTCCTCAAGCCGGGATTTGAACTTGGGACACAAGTAGAGCAACGGCGCTTCATGTTGGTGAGCTGCCCACAAGGCTATTGGTGCCAACCTTTCGCTTGCTTTTAAAGAAGAACATCTGTGATGGCATTTTCTTCTGGCCACAGGCCATGATGTCATAGCTTTCCAGAAATCCTCTGGATCAACCTCCTGCTAAACAACAAGAAAACAAAGTGTAAAGTTGAATTTTGTCACTTTTCTTTTCAGTTCTTTGAATCATATGTTTGACAGCTCGTATACATTTTCAGACTGATTTTTGCTCAGTTGTAAAAACAAAAACAAAAAAAAACTCAAAAAGTTGAATATAAGCTTTGAATACAACAACTCATTTAATTTGCTCACCATATTTCACTATGTATTTCAACCACCAGACAGGCACACACCCTGCTGCTTGCAAAATCTTCCGTGATGCGATTAGCTTCCGGAAAAAAACATTGTTCATCAAGACAATCCAAAAAGTGTTCCAGGGTTCTTTTGATCCGACATCCAAGACATGCTTCAAAGCAATCCGTCTCAATGCATCCCATGCATTTTTAATAGAATCTGAACTGCGGTGGAGATTACAGCAAGAAACAGCAACCTACGATGAGGTGCTTTAGATAGGGAGATTTTGTACTGGGAAATTATGCATATTATATCATAACTTCATAATCCTTCATAAACATGCATACAGATGAGCAAAACTTTCAGGATTAGGCCTGGAATGAGCCAAGGATATCTCAACGAACACTATCAAAACATATCTGTATTTTTTTTTCCAAATCTAATCCCTGTCACTAGTTTCAGATCATTCCACTAATTAATTTAATCAAAACACTATTAAAGAGTTACAGTGAAGTAAACATCTGAATGTCTAATCAACCAGAATGATCTCCTACATCCACAGGTCTAACAAGCAAAGTAAGATATTTAACATTATTCAACAGGCACCTCCATTTCTCTAATCTGATTGGCTGTTCCAAGAGTGCTTACAGCATGAGACTGTTTGCATGTTTGCGTGTCCCAGACAGACAAGGGGAGAGGAATTTACAAAGTATTCAAAAAATATACAACTTATTTTGCAGGTTACATTTATAGACCAGCAGGTGGCAACAAATGAACGTTTGAGTAGGACATTGACTCATTTACTCAACCAACGCGAACCGTTCAAACCGTTCAAACACACTAATTCATTTAGGAAAGAACAAATCACTGCCATGAGTGAGTCACTGAATCATTCACTCGACTGATTCATTCAGAAACAGCTTCCGCAGTTTCTTGGCAGAACACAAATAGACCAAGTAACTGTCAATTCTGCATCTAAAATGTAAGTTACCAAATGTTTTTGCTTATGGAACTGTTGTATAAAAGCAATATCAAACCAGTGACGTAATATTTTAGCCACAGTTCATGTAAAAGCAATGTGTTTCTTTTGCAAACTAAGACTGGTCGCAGCATATGTGTGTGCGCGTTCCTGGTTTCCTGCTATTGCACTGTTTAAATTTCTTCTCAAAGTCAGTAGGTGAAAATAAGGTAGCCTACTGTAACTCCAGGGTAACCAGAATGACTGCATGAAGCCGTGAATAACAGGGAGAAGCAAGGATGGGCAGATGGATTGAGGGAGGGAGGGCTGGAAGATGAGATGATATGGCAAGCTTTAGGGTGAAAGAGCAAAGTTTGTGCATCTGACACAGCAGCACATAGTTTTGAAAGACACACATGATCCCATGCAGACATATAGACTCTATATATATATATTAAATGCAATGGTACTAATAATTGGCATAATTTCTTTCGGTGTTTCGGTTTTCGGCCTTGGTTTCCTCTTTTTCGGTTTTCGGTTTCGGCCAAGAATTTTCATTTCGGTGCATCCCTAATATATATATATATATTAGGGGTGTAACGATACACGTATTGAACCGTTCGGTATGAGGGTTTCGGTTCGGTAGCCTACGCATTACAAACCGAACGATTCGTTGGACTAATCCTATTACATTTGGAAAATAAAATAAAATAAAGTGTGTGAAATATAATGTTCTCAGTGCCACTGCACTCAACAAGGCAGCCCAAACGACGTAACAGCCCCCAAATAAAAACACACTGCTCCATCAGGCATAGGCTGGACTAGATCGTTCGTTGCAATATGGCTAGTAACTAGGGCTGGACAATAATTTTATATCAGTATATATGGCAATATAATTTTTTTCAATAACAGTTATATGATTTTTAAACACATTTCCGATATTTTGATTTGTTGTGATTTCACATTTCTGGTTTGTATGAAGGCTAAATACAAATAAAAGGTGAACATTAATTTATTTGTGCAGTTGTTTTCCCTAAAATATTATATAGTTTTATAGGAGGAGGTTTAACTTTAATTTTGTGAATGTTAGCCAATGTTTTCCTGTTCATCAGCACTAGTTGCATCTGACACAAAATTGCTAAAGCAGTATATAAAAGTAAAGTATATAAAATTATAAAGCAAAATTATAAAAAGTAAAATGTAATTATAAAAATTCTAATATATATAATTTATTATAATAAAATATATTGAATTATATATTTCTATTTTACTGACATTATAGTCCATACTTTGGCCTGTATTAGATGCAATTCTGAGTCTAGATTAGTTAAGTCATCCTGAAAATTGTCTTTTGTTTTCAGAAGAAAGGAAACAACATGATTTGTTTTCACTAATTATCAACCACCTCATGTAGAAGCTAACAATACAACTGTATTCTCACTTATGTCACGCACAGGGGGAGACGATTCATTGTTAGGCTTTGACATACATGCATATCTTCCTGATGTACAATTTTGTGTCACGTTCCACTGCAGCTGTTGGAGGAACATTTAGAGGAAAATTAATGTAGGGTTTCTGTTACAGTATGGTGGTCCATCATCTGCTCCGAAAGAACAGAACAGCAATCTCCTCAACTGAAATCCAGAAATAAGTAGTCTAAATGAATAAATGAAAAATGTGCTTTTTGGCAACTTGTTAGGCCAGCTGGTCAGCACAGCCATTATGCCACAGAGACAAGATGGATGTTGTTTACACAGAAAAAAAATGTTGCCCACATTTCTCAAGTACTCTGATGCAATCTACCTCATCTATTAATTTCATCTAGAACCTGTGCCGGGCACATCCAAGAGATCATCAGATCCACAGGCTTTAAAATAGCAGACGTTCAATACTCCAGTACTGATCTGAACTTAATCCAGGTTAAAAAAAATTGACATAATGGAATGGAATTCTGAAACAAGAACTGCATTAGCATTTTGAAATGAGAATTGATCTGGAACTGTTTCCTAAAATTAACCATGAAGAGCCAGAAGATGGAGCTAGCTCATGGTTAGACCTTCTCCTATCTGAATTTTCCCTGTTAGTAAATATAATATAATATATTGAATTATAGTACTTTTCATGTTAAAATTTCTATTTCATACATTTATTTAATTGTTTCCCATAATTCAAGTGCTACACTTCAGGAACATTTAGGAACATTTGCAATGTTCTAAAATCTCAAAATGCTTTGATAATGTTTTGACCAGATACTTTGGCAGAACTTCAGTTGCATTTTATATCTTGAAATGATTTTCTTTGTGTCCCTGAATAATTTGTTCTCTAAAAGTGTCAAGATGGTTTTTATTGACAAGAGTTTCTCTGCTGAATGGAAGTAGAAACCGTTGCCGTCTGATGTGGTTTTTACAGAGAGCTGGTCTTGATTGCCTGCTGCTATCACCACGACTGTCTCAAAAGAACAAACGCAGAATGATCCAAGTGCTTTTGACTGTGGGCTTTTTCTGATGACATGGTTTTGTTGAGTAATGCTTTGACAGTTTTGAAAGAAATCAGGGAATTAAAAAATGAAATCAGGGGGTTTGTTTTTCCTGATCTCTCTCTCATTTTTTTTAGCCTACTTCACTGGCCATGCAAGAAAAGTTTTTCATCATACTTTCATCATACTTTTATTTGTAATAATTCCTGCTTATACATCCATAAAATTAATTGGGCTAGTATTATTATTGAAGATACTATACATATATATCAAACAGGTAAAATATGATTTGTCATCTACACAGAGGACAGATGAGTCAGTATCATCTGCATCTAGTTGTGTCATCTAAAAGATGACGAAAGACATGTTCAGAAAACCCTCTAATGAACCTGAGATCAAAAACGTTGTGTGCTTTAGGTTCTTTCCAATACCTCATTGATGCAATAAACAGACAGAGAATAATAAATGAACCATGAAAACAAAATAACAAGATGTGTGTGTGAGCTCCTCATTAAAGCTCACTCTCATCTCTGCATTTTTTGTTTGACTTTTAACAAAAGAAGAACTTCTATGTCTGTCTTCTTTCATTTTCTTTTTGTTTCTCTTTCTTTCCCCCTTTCCCTGTCTCTCTGTTCTGCTTTCAATCTCATTTTTATGAATGAATGATTCATTTATATAGCGATTTCATTGTACACGCCAAAGTGCTTTACAATCATATGAGGGGGATTTTTATCAGTTTTAGTGTGATTTCTTGCCCTGCCTGTATATTTGTACTGTACTGTACTGTGTGCATATGAGATGTAATTATATTATAATTAATTATATATTATAAATACATCAAAGATGCATAAACAATATATTAGTGCAAAATGAAAAATAAATAAAACTGGAGTAAAATAAAAATGTGCAGTGCAGAGTAAACCAAGAAAGTGGCAATTGACAAATTTAACAACAATAAAAATAAATAAATAAAATAAAGTAATATAAAACTTAACATTTAACAATGACAGACTAAAGATTAAGAATAAGAATTATTAAAAATTATTTTATAATTAGAACATATTGATGAGCCCTATAGGGCTTAAATCTACTGTTTTACTTTCAAACATATTGGTGATCATTTGTTTTGCGTGGATATATTCATACATTCATTATTCATTATTTTTGCCATGTTGAATAAGCAGAAGGCTGTTTAATGACCAATTTAAAAGTTCCAACATGCGACAATTATACAAGAATGTCAGTGTAGCGCTGCTCGAACTCAAAGACGACGAACAGTTGGATCCAAACACAAATAAGGTTTATTTAAGACATTAAAGAACTGATAAACAAAGTAACAGACACTATAGGGAACTCCAGGAACTAATAAATAAAACAAGTAAGCACACCAACATAACAGCCTAGGCAGGACAAAACCTGGCAATAAACACAGACAGACACAAGTGCTTAAATACACAGGGAATAACAAGACTAAATAGACACAGGTGTGAATCATCAGGGAGAAACAATGGGAACCAAAAGAACTACAAATCTAGAAAAAGGAAACAGGAACAAAACAGGGCAAAATGTAAACTAAACATAAAAGTCCAGATGGGAGACATGACAGTTGGAGACAGTGAAAGTCATCTTAATTTTAGTGAACTTGTAGCAGACAGACACATACTGTGCTGCTATAAAGCAGAAGTGCTTGCATTCATTGTTTGTTAATTTATCAAACATCTTGTGTATCAATTTAATTTAGTGATAAATCTCATCCGGGTATCTTGATTTTGCTTTGATCACACTGGAACCGTGCTTTTTGCTGTTCAGCAGTTTCAATTCCGAGGTTATGTCCACTCTCTCTTTCTCACAGTCTCTGTAATTGATGATCACATTCCATGAACAGTGACTGTGAATAAGTATGGCAGCAGACCAGAGGCTTTAATTGGGAATGCCTGGTCTTGTCTGGTCTAGCGGCATCAAAAGGCCTGGAAAAAAAACAAAAAAATTACACAAGCCCACAGCACCTTTCTGATCAAGTGCACATCACATGTTATCAGTGATGAAGATTCCATTTCATGCTATAAGAAGACATTAAAGGGGTAGTTCACTCAAATTGTAACATTTTTTCTGTGGAGTACCACAGAGTTTTTGACAGAAATGGTTAAAGAAGATGGAGCAAAGAGCAGCAGACTGACAGCAGCTAACGAGTGATACGGACAACAGATGAGTAGTGTGATGAATGCTGAATGAAAGATGAAAAGATGCCGTGTAATCTGGGACTGACAGACTTGGAGTGGATAGATAGTGTGAGTGTTTCCGCATGTGTTTGCGTTTGCATGTGAGTGTATATTCAAAGTCTAGGACAGACAGCAATTTTCAGTGACAATGATCTCTGCCCTCCTCATTATCTTTCTTTTTCTTTTCTCCTTGAGTCCTTCTCTCACATTGAAATGCACGACATGCATTTGTGTCTCCTAACCAAGTGTTTTCACCAGGTGTTGATTCGTCATGCTTGGGTGTGCTGGCTAAATGTGGCACTGGAGGCAAGTGAGACAGGAGACAGAGCTCCTTCATAATGCAATAAAAATTAAGGTTACACTTTATTTCGATAATCCACTTTAGACATTCTACTAACTATAAGTAACTTTGTAACTACATGTCAACTACATGTCAACTAATTCTCATTAATTTGCATCTACATGTCTACTAACTCTCAGAGTAGACTGTTAGGGTAGGTTTAGGGTTAGTAGAATAAGTTGACAAAGAAAGTGTTAGAAGATATTAAGCAGACAGTCTACTAATACTCTACTAACTGCTAGTTGACATGTAGTTGCAAAGTTACTTACTGTTAATAGAATGTCTAAAGTGGACTATCGAAATAAAGTGATACCAAAATTAAAGAGTGCTGTTAGAGGGTCACAACCTTCCTTTTCATATAAATGTGACATTGAATTTGCAGAAAGGTCCTGCTTAGTATTCAGTGTGTGTGTGTGTGTATGGGAGTTGGGCAGCAGCCAGTGGTCTTCATAAGGAAAATGGCTTTATGAACATACTAAATAATGATGTAATGAAAATCTAAATTAAGGATTCTGCTAGGGTTAGGTTTAGGAAATAGAAAATATCACTGACTTGTGTGTGTTTGGGTTTTAAATACATTGTGGGGTCCAAATGATCTCATCTTGAATGATGTTGTCCGATATTAAAATGAGTTAATTTAGTCACAGCATTATAATATACAGTATGAAAAATAGATTGATTTTAAGATCAGCTCAGTGTTAAGAATTATTTATACAATTATCGTATTTATATTTTTATTAACTTTTATTTTTATATTTTCTGTTTTAATTTAAATTCTGTTTAAATTGTAATAATTGATTAAATATTTTAGTAAATTATGTCTATTTAGCTTTTTATTTCAGGTTTATTAATTTTAGTGCTATAGCTTAAACTTAATTGATTTGAATTTCTACCATTTCTAACTTTTTTTTTTTTTTTCAACTTTATGGCCAGCCCAGCAGTCTGTGGTCTGAAAATGGCTTTATGATACTAAATAATTATATTAAAATCCAAATTAAGATTTCTGTTAGGTTTAGGTTTGGGAAATATCCAAAAAATCCCTAACTGCATTAGTGTAAGCATTTAGGTTTTAGGTCCAAACGATCCTTGGACAGTAAAACAAAGGCTCAAAGAAGCCAGTGTGAGATGACTTTTGTCCGCCATCTAGTGGATTAAATAGACAATGCATTTGCTTTGTCGTGTCATTTGACAGGTATTTGACATTTATTGCTTAAAACTAATATTTATTTTTATTTTTCAGTTACGTTATCCAATAGTGATTAGTATCTTTTTCAATTTCAGTAGTAACTAATTATTTTGACGAATTAGACTAGAGACTAATATTTACTCCATAATATTCGTTTAATTACTAGTACTTGTTCATTCGATATTAGTGTTTTTTTTTTCTTTGCTACTAGCATTGTTAAATGATTAGGCCTACATTGCTATTTTAATCACTGGAATCAGTTTCTGTTTTTAGAAGCAAGTGGCTATTAGGAATAGTTGAATAGTTACTGGTAACTAAAGAATAGACCTGCATGGTAATATTGTGCTATCGTACTAGTAAATTAAAATGTAAAAATAATAATTTGTCACCACAGAAGTCACTTTCAATCCGCGTGACCTTGAATAGGCTATATTGTGAAATCTGCGTGGGAAAATCTTCAGGTCTTCCACGAAATTCCTGATCTCATTGGATTAATGACTGAATTTCACTCACAAAAATTCACCCAACACTGGTAAACGTCACACAGAAACAATGGAAAAATTATTTGTCACTAATGGAATAGTGACTAGCAGTAAAATAACAATTAGCCCATTTGTATCAACTTGTAGCTACCAATCACTATTGTATTTCTAGTATTAAAAACCATACTGCTGGTAGCATAAAAATAAACACTAATAGTAATCAGGTGAAAGCAGCTGTTTAAAAACACGACTTGCCTTCGCGTTCATGGGGGAAAAAACTACATTTCCCAGCAGTCTTAGCCCAACAGTGCCGTAAACGACACGCCCAGTCGCAAAGCTGAACGGTGACGTTTGCAAATCTGATGTTTGTGCTTTGTGGCTGTTTGCTGGAAACGCCACATTCTCAAACAACAAAACACAAGGTTTATTCAGAAGAAATGTCGACGTTAGGATATTAAAAAAGAAAATCCGGGACGCTTGACGGCTTGGCGTCACACCTGGCTTCCTTTTCCCACCAAACTTCTGGATTTGGACGCTTCTGACCCATGCAGTGGTGGAGCAACACATTCTTGGCGTGGCGGTGAACATTGCTACTGTGATGGTTGCTGGACGGCTTTTGGAGCCATTATGGGGAGCGCTGGAGCTGCTGATCTTCTTCGCTGTGGTAAACGTAGCAGCCGGTCTCCTATCTGGACTCTCTTATCTTCTCACCTACGCTGCCACCTTTGACCTGGACTATCTGTTTGCTGTGCGGGTGTATGGTGCACCCGCTTTTCTGGGGGGCATTCTTGTAGCACTGAAGCAGACTGCGGGAGACACAACAGTGCTTCGAGTTCCTCAAGTACGTTTGAAAGCCGCCCCGGCGCTAGCTTTACTAGCAATAGCTGTCCTGCGGCTAGCAGGGCTGCTGGACACTTCAGCTCCACTAGCAGCATGCGGGTACGGCGCTCTGTCCGGGTGGGTTTACCTGCGCTTCTACCAGAGGCACTCTAGGGGGCGTGGAGACATGTCAGACCACTTTGCCTTCGCCTCCTTCTTCCCAGAGGCACTCCAGCCGGCTGTTGGCTTTGCAGCTGGGCTTGTGCACGCTGCCCTTGTGAAGATAAAAGTTTGTCGTAAGATGGTGAAGCGATATGATGTCGGGGCTCCATCCTCCATCACCATCAGCCTACCAGGCACAGACCCACAAGATGCAGAAAGGCGGAGGTACGTTAATTTAATTAAGAGTGGCTGATATTTATTTTCATGGTCAAGTCAAGTTTATTTGTACAGCGCTTTTCACGATACAAATCATTGCAAAGCAACTTTACAGCAAATTAAGTTTCTACAATATTTAGTGGTAGCTTATCAGTGGTGACTGTCAATTAATGTACATATGGCAGAAATGTACGGAATGGTATGGTTTATATTAACATTTATATACTATTTCTTCTAATTAGAAATGAAAATTAATTGTTTAAATGCTACAAATAGGTTTAGGAATTAGTACAAATTTTTAATGTACAGTATGAAAAGTATGGTTATTTTTTATTTTACCTAGTTATTTTAATATTTGTATAGTGCATAGATACATCCGTTACGTTATATGAAAACTGAAAATATAAAAATTAAAGCATGTAACAAATCACTAAGACTTAAACTATAAATATATTATTTAGTGTTTTACTAATTTTGCTAAATGTATTTGTCATTTTTATTATTTTTTACTGTATCTATTGCCTTTCATTTGTTTTTATTTCAGTTTTAGTTATTTTAGTACTTCTAAAGTTTGTTTTTCATCTAATATTTATATTTTAATTTCAACTTTATTTAATTAATTGTTGAATACATTTAAAACAAATCTCTAATATCGACCAAGGACCAATATGGTACCGACATATTGTGCATTTCTAGAACTAATAAAGTAAGTAAATTTGACACCGACCAGTCTGATTGTTCTCAGTTTTGATGTATCCATGTCTGTTTATTGGCGAATAGCAGCATCAGTTCATTTTTTGGTGTTTCCCCACAGGCAACTTGCTTTGAAAGCTTTGAATGAGCGTCTGAAGCGTGTGGAAGACCAGTCGGCTTGGCCCAGCATGGAAGACGACGAGGAGGATGATGAAGATGAGGAGGTGCGAACAGACACTCCTCTCCTTTCCAGCCGAGAGACTTTGCCACCAGCACCCAGCACCACACAAAATCCTACGGGACAACAGGAGTCCAGCATCATAAGTTTTGAAGATGCTCCGACCCATTCCTAACACAAAAAGACACACACACAATCCTTGTTTTTGTCCTGCAGAGTTCAGTTTATCCTTACAATCACAAACGCTACTGGAGACATCTCGCACACACACACATTATCTTGGTAATGTTTTACATACACAAACGAGGAGTTGCCACTAAATGAACACATTACCTAAACTAAATGACAAAGACATCCATACTCAGTTTTTCAGCTGTACAAAAAAAACCCTGGACTAGTCTGTTTCATAGCATCTGCAGTGCTCCAGTACTTCTGCTTTGTAAAAACAAGAATATCTTCTCTCCCTCTTGCCTCTTGTGTCAGGTTTTTGGGAAGTATCCTTTTGAATAAATGCTCTAATGGTTTATGGGATTCAGTTTTTAAATGTATGGCAGACTCTACAAATGTTTATGGGTTGCCTCTTTTTTTTTTTTTTTTTTTTTTTTTTTTTTTTTGCGCATAGTATCAGAAAAAAGGCAAGATTCCTCATATTTATTGAGCAGAAGATGGGACTTTTTTGCTGTTTACTGATGTAACGGCATCAAAAGAATGTCTGGAACTTCAAGGGCAGGATTGCTAAAGATGAAGAATGTTTATGCAAAATTTGGGACTTTTCGAAGAATGCGTGATATCTAATTTAAGGTTCTGCTCTCATTGATAAGGATGTGGCCCTTTGATTTCCTGTTTTCAGTCATGATGATTTCATAGGTGGAGGCACAGTGAGGAGAGAGTCGGATACAGTCATTTCAAAGATATTTTGTTCAGAATAGTTTGAAATGATAATAGCAATACAGAATCTGATTCTGTCCCCTGTTGTACCCTTTTCCTCATCTGTACTTTAATGATCTGTCTATATGTGTTGGCTTTGATAAGAGTGTTGCACTCTAAATTATGAGCTTGCATAATGGACCTGTTTTTATAAAACACAGATTGTCTACACAACGTGGCTTGAGTTTCATTTAATGTTACAATTTTTGATTAGGGTTCCTGAAATTTACACTAATATTTGTAACCCTTTTTCTTTGGGGTTTTTACTAGTAATTGTTGATCTGTTTTCTCATGGTTCCTATAGGTGTCAGCCTTGATGTTTCTAGCGCAGACTTATTCTCTGATTCAGGTTTCAGCCTAATTTTCTGATCTCTCTCCATCTATAATAAAGACTGAATGAAGAGCACACCTGTCCCAGAGGACCTTATTGATTCGAAACAATCGATCAGTGCTTTGTTATTCATATTATTAGTTAGTGTTTATAACTGTGTGCATGTACTGTATATACCATTCATTGGAGTCTGTATGATTTTTGTTTTTGATAGAAGTCTTATGCTCAGCAAGGCTGCATTTAATTGATCCAAATACAGTAAAAACAGTAATATTGTTAAGTTTTATATTTTAATATACTTATAATTCATTCCTCTGATGGGAAAGCTGAATTTTCTGCAGTTATTGAGTCTTCAGTGTCACATGATCCTTCAGAAATCATTCTAATATGCTGATTTTTGCTGCTTGAGAAACATTTTTTATTATTGCCAATTTTAAAAACAGTTGTGCTGATTAATATTTTTTGTGGAAACTGGTAAATTTTTTACAGGATTCTTTGATGAATATAAAAATTGAAAGAAAAAACACTATTGTATAAATGTATGAAAATAACAAATTTACATTAACAAAGGCTCTGCATGAGCTTTACCATGTTAGGCAAAAGACAGTCTCAAGTGGTTTTACAGACGTTTTATACAGAAAGTTCTTGTTTCATGAATGAAGGTTCGTTAAGCCCAAAACTTTCATGACTTCCATGAGGATATGAGAATATTAGTTTAGGAGGTGCTGATAAACATATTCATCTTCAGGTGTGTTACCCAGGCCCTCAGCATGCACAGAATCTCATTATAATGCATATTGTGTTTTTGATTTAGGTTGACATGTTGAAGTTAGGGTGAAAATCTCCTACATGGATGATAAAACCACTAGCTGATCTTTAGTGTCAAGGCTTTGATAAGAAGTGGAACTAGCCACAATATATCCCCCACCCAGTGTTCGAACTATACCGTGGACTTTGGGGGAGCCCACTTGGGGTGTTCGTGCGCTTGCGCGTGCCTCAAAAGAAGGCTTACAATGACTTACAAAGATACATAACAGCTACAAGTGTATGCACTACTTGCTTTATGCAAGCACAGGGGTGGAGATGGGTGGGTTTAGGGATCAGGGGGTGGAGACGGGTAGGTTTAGGTATATGTAAGGTGGGAGGGGTTGGTCTGGCCCCCACCCTCGCCCCCTGGATCTTGTGTTCTGCAGTGAGGACCATCTCCCCAAAATGGCAATTCTGTCATTTACTCACCCTGAACCACTCAGCCATATAACTAACTGCAGCACACAATGAGATGTTAGGCAAAAGACAGTCTCAGTCACCATTCGCTTTTGTTATATGAAACAAAAAGTGCAATAAAAGTGGATAGTGACTGAGGCGGTCGTTCTGATTTTTTTGTGTTCCACAGAAACTCGTACAGGTTTGGAACAACATGATGGTAAGTAAATAATGAAAAATGTCATTATTGAGTTAAATATTCTTATATCCGGTGGGTTTGTTTGTAGACAAAAGACCTTGTAATGAGGCACAGTTGCCGATAGATGGCGCATCAAACACGCATTATCATCGTCTGTTCTTCTCATTCAAGCTCATTCAGCTTGAGGGAAGTCCTATGCTCAGTTTCGTTTCTACATGCTCTCTTAATTGTTGCTTCCTAAAACAAGTCTACTGACATTTGATGCTGATTACATTTCAAGCAATATATTTCGATTTTTAGAGTTTCCTTTTCCAAAGAAACTTCATTCAACGGTATGCTTATACAGTTAGGGGTTGTTTTAAACTGGAAAAAGTTGTACGTTGGTTAGATAATAGTCCCATTTTGCTCCATGAACGACACATTTTTAGTTTTTAACTTCATATATAACACAAAACGGCCTTGTTAGGGTGGTCCGTCTCTCATAACGACTCATTCATCCACCGCCAAATAAACTCTCTTCAACGTGCTCGCGCAGGCGTGGCTCGAGCTCGTGCACGCAATCCCTTCCCCCTTCTGAATGCCCGCGCTCTGCGCGTACTCGCCAACGGTTTATTGTATCGGATAGAAGAGGCGACGGAGCTCCACCGTTGATATAAAACAAAACGGCTAACGTTAGCCATCTAAACTGCAAGTAAGGTTACTTTTTCTTCTCGTCTTTGTGTTTATGCAGATATTATAAACTTTATAAGCTCAATTCGCTGCGGACTGGTTGTTTTAAAACTACTTTTTAGATATAGTGGAAAGGTAAGAGCTCAGCGACTGACCATTCGCCGCTTCCGCGAGCAACCGCCGGCCGGGAAAAGCAGTTTACCCTCGGCGTCCAGATTTTAAAAACCGTTTAAAGATATATCCAGGTATTTAGGCATAATAACGAACTTTACAATGTGTGGTGAAAGCTGTAAAGTTCACATACAAGTGTTTCTACGTGAATATATTCGATATTACCGGTAACAGTTATATATGTGGTGGAAGCTGTTTGTCTTTGTTGATTTAAAGCGGTGAGCTAAAACTCGACCCAGACACGCGCATAATCTCAGATTTAGATGTAACTGGAGGATTATTGATTTTATTTACCTATAACTGACATTGTTCTTGAGTGATTTTCAACATTTGTTTAAATAAATAAGATTAGTAATCTAAAATAAGCAGAGGATTCATAAACTGTGATTAATGCAAATCTTTGAGATTATAATCTAATTAATGTGTGTTTTACTAACCTTTGTGATTGGTCGTATTCTTGAACATTTGAAATGTATAAGTTTTTCTAAGATAATCTTTGGCATTGTTTTGTTTGGTAACACAAATAACTTTATATCTTTATTCTGGTCCTTTCCCATAATTTGCTATAGTTCAGTCTTACATAATGTAGTGTATTATTGTAGTGTTGCTTTAAACAGTATTTAGTTGTGTTCAAGTGAGATATAATTATGTATTATATGTCATACAAACAAATTTTTCATTGGAAACAACAGTACAGGCAGTCGAACACAATGACAAATTTGTTCAGTTAGCTATGATATTGTAACAAGTCTTGAGTGACCGATAGAAGTAATGTTCCTATTAATATGGGTCTATAATCCCATACAGTGGTTTGAAACTCCCATTGGGTTTTATTTACAATTTCCTTGACCGCATGAGTGGGAGACATTTTAGAGCAAATCTTTCATAAATCAGTTTATGAATGTACATTGTCAAGTGGTTTTACAGACATTTTATACAGAAAGTTCTTGTTTCATTAATGAAGGTTCATTAAACCTACAGGTGCCATCCAGACTAATCTGTATCACTTTGAATAATTCACAAACCTTACTGTTGCCACGCAGTTATCAGGAGGTCCCAGAAGTCATGTGCCCACATGCTACCCAATGAATTTTGACTGTTTGACATCCATGTGGATATGAGAATATTAGATTAGGAGGTGCTGATAAACATCAGATTCATCTTCAGGTGTTCCCCAGGCCCTCAGCCTGCACAGCAACTCATTATAATGCATATTGTGTTTCGTTTTAGGTAGACATGTTGAAGCTGGGGTGAAAATCTCCCACATGAATGTACGTTTTAATATAGTGGGACATATGGAAGATAGAACCACTAGTTGATCTTTAGTGCAGAGGCTTTGTCTCTTCTGCTGGTTTTCAGACTTTGATCTTTAGCTTTGCTGCTCTGTGTGTGTCAGTGTTTAATCTACTGTCCATCAGAGCCACTCTCATTGCCACGGGCCTGTTCATCAATAATGTGGGCTCTGCTCTGTAGCTGCCAGCTTTATCTTGGCCACTGGGGTGCAGCTTGCACTTCAAAGACATCTGCCCCAGTTAACAGACACTTCCAGATCTGCCTCTATTTAAACGGCTGTTCTGGATCAGAAAATGAAGTGCTGTGTCATGTTGATGCGATCGGATGGGTTGGTTCTGCTGTGGTCATGTTGAAATGACTTTGTTGAAGGCTTGTCGGATGTCACCGTTGGCTGTGATGAGTCAACTGAGGACTCTGAACCCTGTGTGGCTTTGATTACTGGGCCTAAGGGATGGTTTGGTGTGTATTTACAGTACTTTATAATGGTAGAGGACTACCACGAATGGCTCCATTCATATTAGAGTTTGTATTTTGCAGGAAGTGACAATGAAAAATGAAGTATCCCAACATTATATAGCCATGGCAATTATTCCGGTTGCTGCTGCAAAGGTGACTGGTAGCGCAGTGCTGCAGTGTTTAACTGTGTATGTGTATGTCTTTTGTAGGTATGGCAGCGATTCGCAAGAAGCTGGTGATTGTAGGAGATGGAGCGTGCGGTAAAACCTGTTTGCTTATCGTGTTCAGTAAAGACCAGTTTCCTGAAGTCTATGTCCCCACGGTGTTTGAGAACTATGTCGCCGACATTGAGGTTGACAGCAAACAGGTGAGCACAACACACTTGAGAAATACAATGTGCATAAATATCATTGTTTCTAATTGTGTCACTCACTGAGGTGATTTTATGCTGATTATAAAACAATGACTTGTTAAATTCAGATGCTCAATAAAGTTTGGCTCATTTAAGGTCAAATTATTAGCTATTGGAGGACCATGTGTTCACATGTAAACCCCAAAACCCAGTTTAATAGGCTAAGTAAGTCCTTGCCTGTCAGCTGGAGCTCTTGGAAGTGGCTTTAATGTGAAAATATTGACCTGATTCACTTTCCTTATTTAGCTTAACATGCTGATGGCACCTCCATCTGTCCTTTTTGTGGTGGAAGTCCATTTTAATGGTTTGGGATGTTCTGAATGTGCGTTTGAGCTCAGTGTGTCTCTTTATCCAATAGGTGGAACTTGCTCTCTGGGATACCGCAGGACAGGAGGACTACGATAGGCTCCGCCCTCTTTCGTACCCAGACACTGATGTCATTCTTATGTGCTTCTCTGTTGACAGTCCTGACAGTTTAGGTAAGGATACTCTCTTTGGTCTATTGTTTTGTGTACCTTTCTCACATGCGCATGTTGTAATTACATTATCTTTCCTTTTTCTAATGAAACTGACCTCCGGTCGGTGTTAAACTCCAGTATTGACCTTTGATCTCTGACATCTGTGTAGAGAATATTCCAGAGAAGTGGACACCTGAGGTGAAGCACTTTTGTCCAAACGTTCCCATCATCCTCGTCGGCAACAAAAAGGACTTGCGGAATGATGAACACACACGCAGGGAGCTGACTAAGATGAAGCAGGTAAACATATACAGAGTATTTGCACAGAAAATACATTACTGTACTCTTCAACTGGATGTTTTTAAGATAATTGGTTGTTAAGTTTTTCTTGTTTCAATAAACGTAGAGTATTTGACAAAATCAAGACACAAATAATGTGAACTGACAGCATATTTTGTGTTGACTGTCCAATAGGAGCCTGTTAAGGCAGAGGAAGGAAGAGACATGGCCAATCGAATTGGTGCATTTGGTTACATGGAGTGCTCAGCCAAAACAAAAGATGGCGTTCGGGAGGTGTTTGAAATGGCCACTAGAGCGGCGCTGCAGGCACGCAGGGGAAAGAAGAGCAACAAATGCAGTCTTCTGTGAATACTCGCCATTGGATTCTGTGCCTGTACTGGGGCTCAAAAAGAGTGTGTGTGAGGGGCACTCAT
>NW_015646370.1:10045-11625 GCF_001515625.1 Sinocyclocheilus rhinocerous | reverse complement strand
TGAGGGGCACTCATAAGGCCCCCCCCCCCCACTCACCTCTCACCCCTCACATTGGCCAAATGCTTTTGAGAGAGAGAACCCAGAAAAAAGCTTTGTTTTGTCTCTTTTTCCCCTTTTGGTCTTATTTTTAGTCATGGAGATGTTTATCAGTATTTAAGAGAACTTGGACAAATGGGACTTTTTTGATGCTTTATATGATTTTGTGGTATCATTCAAGCTTGCCCATCTGCCAAATGCTGTTATGTGACCATGTGGGCTGATTGGAAAGGTGTGATCCTGTGAGCTGCCAATCAATACTTCAGCCCATCCCTCATATGCTGGGCTTTTTTTCTGCAACATGAAACAGGGCTGAACTTGATTGTTTCTGTATGTATGAATCATTTTAAGGTTTTCTTTTAGATCAGGGCAAGATTGGAATTTTAGAACAAAAGTACAAAATAGCTGTTTTAAAGCAAAAAAGGGGCATGGGGTGGGTGGGGGGTTGATATGTATACATACCTGTACATATGAATGTGTGTATTTGTATGTACACACATTCAGGACTGGAAACCGTATTTGTAAACTAGACTTGGTAATCTTGTGTAATAAAAGATGTTCTATAAGGAGCAACTCTGTGTGTGTGTGTGTATGTGTGTGTGTGTGAGAGAGAGAGAGAGAGAATGATCAGGTTAATGTGTAAACCTTCACAAACTAGCAGAATGTGAATGATGCAAACAGGAAAAAATACCATTTTGTTTCTGCTTCCGTTTTGTAAGTAGTTCACCAAAACAATACACTTCTGTTATTTACTCATTACAGACCTGCTATTCATAAAGTGTAGACATTTTTCAAGAATGTTCACACTTCTCTTTTTTTCATGAAATAAAAACATGTTAATCAGAGACATCAATAGACTGTGCACACTTACTCCCTATGCATTTCTGCTAAAGCATAGTATTCTCCCTAACAAACTGCTACTGGTAGTAGCAAACTATTTGTTATATTTCTGTTAACTGTCAATCACAAATAATTAAAGTATATACATATAAAACTATAGTAAATGTAATATTTTAGTACATTATATTACAACATAACATTTTAGTTATGAAACATCTATGTAGTACAGTATTGTTTCTGTCTGCAATAGCCCTACTGTGTTGTAACATGGTGTGGTATATGAGCAACTCTGGTAACGCTGCCCTCTCATTCATTGATCTGCTAACCGCATGTTATGCTCGTGTGTTCTGATAATAATAGCTTTCCAGGACTAAACATTATTTGGATAATTGGTAAAAAAAAAAAAAATTTTTTTAAATATCTTAACCCTATTGTTAGACCTAACTGAAAAACTAAAAAGCAATTTATTGGCCTGTCGTTATTTTTTTATTTGTGCTATCATTATACATTTTTGTATTTGTTCTTATTTTATCACTGACTGCTTACTTGTCATTTTTTTATTCAATTCAAAGTTTGAAATCAAGCTATCTCGTGCTACTGCACCAAAATTACCCCACTGTAAAATAAAAAAAAACACCTGAGTGAGCAAAAATTTGTGAGATAGCTAATTATAATGGTAATTAAATCATGTTTACATATGTATA
>NW_015646370.1:0-330 GCF_001515625.1 Sinocyclocheilus rhinocerous | reverse complement strand
CGCCGATCAAACATCCCAAAGCGATTATCGGCCGATAGTGATCGGTAGCCGATCAATCGGAGCACCCCTAATTTAAAATGCCTAACTGAAGAGAACATGATGTTAAGAGAGTTGTTTTTGTTTACGGATCAAAAGAAGGTCCCGCTGCACAAACTGTACACAAACTGTACACTGTACACGGGTGATCATATCGGAGTAAAGAGGTTAGGGTACCGTTATAATAACAGTCTGGGAACCAAAAACTAACTTTAGGGGAACGTTATAGGAATGTTAGATTAACGTTATAATAACGTTATGGGAACCAAAAACTAACGTTCTGGGAACGTTAAG
>NW_015646369.1:1008310-1010095 GCF_001515625.1 Sinocyclocheilus rhinocerous | reverse complement strand
AAATTACAATCACTGCCGCTATCTTGTCTACACTGGATACAGTCAAAGACTATATACAGACGCGCGTTTGCTTTCTGACACAGTCCACTGCTTGTGTCAAGCCGCGGTCACACTAGACTTGTCTTTAAGCATGCAAAATTCGTTCGGACGGTGCTGTGAAAAGGGGCGGGAGCAGGATATGACATTAAAAATTAGCGATTCCTCCATGTTTTAAATTTCTGTACGAGAGGTCACTTTGAGACGTTTTGATCTTCTATTGGTCTCACGCATTCACGTGACGCAAATTCACAGGTCAGAGTTCACCAAACTTGAACTTTGCTACGCAGCGAGTAAGGAACAAGTGGATAGTTTATTTTTAATGGCATCCTGGATCGTGTCTGAGGATTGATCAGAGCAGTGTCATGGAGAGTTCACAAAGAAACATTTGTTGAAAGATGAAGCAGTACTAGATCTGACTGCAGCTGCATCACATTGTAAATAAAATATTTCATAATGCTTTGTCTGGAAATGACCGTTTTAGTTTGATCATGTTGTCAAAACACTCACATGCAATAACGAGGGGCGTTGATAATGTTTCCTATGCAATGACGTTAGCAATCATTACAGTAATGTTTATCTGTGTTCTTAAAACCACCTCGGCTATTTTAAAAATTAATAATCCATTGCTAATTGACATAGCCTTTATTACAGCATAGAATATATTTTAACAGAATTTTATTACAGCATAGAATTTTTTTTTTTTTCCCCCCATTTAAATAAATGTAGAATTTATATATCTCTGTGTGTGGAACTGATAATCATTCTTTCACAATCTACTAGATACAGACTACTTCATTATAAAGAAAAATAAAAAACAATAAATATGAAAAAATATAGGCCTATGTATATTTATAATCTATGACAAAAATTTATCATAAACTAGGTTACTGGATAATTCGGCAGCAAAAGTTATTCAAGAAAAATCAGTGCACAATAATTTTAAAAATCCAAACATTTAGTGAAAAAACAATATTTTGTGGGGAACAAATAAAAGTGTTGCACTAAATATGGTAAAATGTTACACATTGCTATTTGTATTATAAAATCCATTCATTAAAAACATTCATGAATGTATTTATATATAAGTATATACTATAAAATAAAAATACATTTCTTTTAAATGTATAGCATATTTTTTAATAAGGCAACAACATATGATAGATACGATAGGACAAAACAAATACAGTGCAGCACGAACTGTTTTTATACAGTCTATGAGCACGAAGCGCATCATTCTGCACACCGGATGCGCACATTGTAAGCGCTTCGTGTTAAAAACTGCAAAGCACAAAGGGAAGAGAAATTGATGCATAGTGTATTATATCTGTGCAACAGTTATTGAGCCTTTCTTTTAACAGTTTTAAATTTCAGTTACTGTGCACGTTAAAAACAATTTATAGTCTTTTCTACGCCCGTGTTTTGTTCTCACAGACACCCGGTAGCAAGTAACAAAACAACATTAAACTCCGGCAAGAAGATAAAGTCCTTTTTGCAAAATCATAGACATGTATTTACAAATCAAGTATAATGGGAACACAGAATGATCTTGGAGAGAGCTTTACCGAGCTGACTGCCGTAACCGAACGCGACCAGGGTTTAAAGGCTGAACGAATGACTGACAGCCACAGCGGAGAAAAGAGTTTGTGCGAACTTTAATGTAAGGACTTAAATATTCATATGTAGCTCACATTAAGCTATCGTATGGCTTCAGAAGTAACACAGAATAATTCGCACAATCGAAAAAAA
>NW_015646369.1:1005839-1007150 GCF_001515625.1 Sinocyclocheilus rhinocerous | reverse complement strand
CCTCAGATTCCTCATCTCATGAAGGAGAATCGAGTTTGAAGGATGGTTTTCCAGAGAAGGCAGATGTGATGTATATGTCACCCTGTCCTTTAATTAGTCAGCAAAGACAAAGACATTATTGCTGCACTCCTCCGTTCTCTCTAGTCTTGGTGAGAGTCAATTCAAAACAAGTAATTCAAGAACAATTGAGAAAGAAATTAAAAGGCATTGGCACAGAAATGGCAAGAACCGACGATCGGAGAAAAAGAGAGTGTCATAGGGAGAGAGAATGTGAGAGAGTGAGAAAGCTTTTCAGGTTGACCGTGACAAGGTGAGAGATAATGATAGAATCCAAACCCTAGAGAGAAGTGTGTGTGTGTGTGGTATTGGGGCTGATATTCATCATCGCGGGTCAGGTGTGTATGACTTTAGTCGTTCTTTTGTCTTGAAGGCTCCCAGTGAAAACAGGTATTGAGGAAAGTTTAAGGGCAAAGCACACAGGCCACAGGTCAATCTCTCTCACCACGCATACAGATTCTGACCGTTTTCCAGTGTTTGTGGCTTGTTATGGTTGTCGATTATGGCCGTGTCTTGTGCTCGCTCAACCGAGGGAGTGGAACTTAGAGCATAGAGACACTGAATACAGAGGAAGAGATGAATTTGGCTCTGGGTCAAAACTCGAACTATTTTTTAACTCACTTAGACAAGCATGTCTGTTTAAAATCTATTTAGTCTGATCTGTCTGGAAATTTTACCTTTTAGTAACAATTGTACTTCAAGCTACACATGCATTTTAATAAGGCCTGGATTTATATGTAATATTTAGGGATGCACGATATTATCGGACCAATATCGGAATCGGCCGATAATGGTTTAAATATAAATATCGGCATCGGCCCAATATGAAATATTATGCCGATATGTCTTGCCGATAAGAGGAATACATTAACTCACATGTGCTCAGGGTGTGCTAGCAATTAGATCACGTCAGCAGTGTGACTCATTCTTAAAGCAAAGTTTTGCCTGAATGGTGATTGGATTCACTGCTTTGGATCGCTGCATTTTAGAGGTCGACCAATATGGGCAGCCAATGGCGATTTTTTTGGCCGATATGTTTGATCAATTTTCTTATTTTTCCCATTCGTCTCATAAAAGTGAGTTTGAGCAAATGATTATTGAAGGGTACAAGATAGTAATAGTAGTAGTAGCCCAATTTAGAGTAATAATATATGGCTCAAAATTTAAGCACCTTCTCAAAACAGTTCTGAAGCATGCTTTCTGTTTATGTTTGCTGACAGACACCAGTGTTTCCCACAGACTGCAAATTAATTC
>NW_015646369.1:998640-1005335 GCF_001515625.1 Sinocyclocheilus rhinocerous | reverse complement strand
ATTGCACTGCCTGCTGCTCATAACTGCTTAAGAGTGCGCTGGCCACAAGCGATGACACCGTGGAGGCTATTGTCAGAACCACACACACATTTCATGAGGAAAGTTAACGTGCACGTTATAATCAGCCCAGAAGTTTCGTCTGAATTGTTTGAAATTAACGTGTTTCTACTTTCACATGCAAATGACTTGTTGCACTTATGAATATGATAACTTTCCGGCATCAATTCTAGTAGGATAAAACGTAATTCCGCTTTCGAAACGGTCTGTTTTGCCATTAGCTGAATCTGTGTGTGAACAAGCCGCGGCTGCAGAGTGTGAGCTGCTCCGTCTCACGCAGCCTCAGAGGGAGTTCCGCAATGCTTAGCTGCCCGCAGTTGCGCCTGCCTGTAAATCGGCCTAATTTGCAGCAAAATCGGCCGATGCTGATTAAGTAAAAAATGCCAAAAATCGGTCGATCAATTGGTCGACCTCTACTGCATTTAAACTGAGAATGCACGTACAGAATGACGCGTTCGGTGTATGATAGAGTAAACAGTAACAGCACGTGCAGCGGCAGCCTCCCCCGGGTCCTAAAGCCCACTCAGTAAGGAGTTTTAATCCCGTTGGGGGCACTGTTGGCCTACTTCTAATAAAATGAAAGCAAAATACACAAATAATATTTAGACTGTGTTTCTGATTAAATAAAGCAGTAATTGGTGCCATAAAATTATGAGTATATTTTGATTTGAAGGCCAGAAGCTATAGCTTACATGAACAAAAAAAAAATCACAAACATGACACTTAAATTAAATAATTTTATATATACTGATTTATATATTAATGTGTGATATGTTATATTTTTATAAACAAATTATGAGCTGTAAAAGATTTTCTGATTTTTTACAACTCTTTTGCTTTAGACCATTTACAAATGTTAAATCATTAAATAAAATGTTACGGTTACCACTGCATGTTTCTGAAAAAAATGCAGTGATTAATATATAGTTTATTTATTAATTATTTTCAAATCTTCAACGTACTGTAATTATAAAATAACTTTATTATTGTTTATTTAATTCTAATAAATAAGTTCTTGTTAAAAACTAACCCAAATTCAAAATAATTATATATCGGTATCGGCCAAAATGAGTTGAAAATGATCGGCATATCGGATATCGGCAAAAATACAATATCGTGCATCCCTAGTTATAATGTTCTCTTTTGTTGGACAACAGGTTTAGAAATGCTCCACATTACAAATCATTACAAGGGAAGATGCTTGGCGTGTGTTGCTTTTCAGATGCACGCAGACTCACGGACACACAAACAGAGCCAGCTTGGAGAGAAATAAAATGCATAGATATTATATGCATGCAAAACCGGAAAAAAAAAACGCTCTGATTGATCGAACTCTTCATCTTTTTCTGTTGCTTGTTTTGAATACTGTGCGTGGACAGAGGTGTCACCAGGTTTTTGCGTAGTTTAGAGTGACAAATCAGACCAGCGTACTTTGAGGTCAAAATGTGTAGCCGCTATGCATAATGCGACGCTATGCATAGAATGATTTCTGAAGGATTATGTGGCATTGAAGACTGGAGTAATGATGCTGAAATTCAGCTTTGATCACTTTGAAAATACACTCAAATAGAACACACTTATTTTAAACCGTAATAATATTTCAAAATATTACAGATTTTACTGTATTTTAATCAAATAAGTCCAGCCTTGGTGAGCAAAAGAGATTCTATTTATTTAAAACTACCACTTGAGATCAAAGCCAGCTAATATCACAAAGTCATTTAATTTAATTACTTTGACTGTTCTCAAAACTAGTTTGTGGTCAATTTATAAAGTAACAGTTAGTTTAAACACTGGCCGTTCCTGGGAAAGCTCTGCACTGTCACCATTTCAGTGAAAAGGGTGTGAGAGAAGCGATGTGACTCATCTCACAGGCCTGGATCTCTGATAAAAGCCTGAACGGCTGAAGGCAGTCCACTGATGCGAGGCAGAGGAAACACACTCGACTCCAGACTGCCCTCCTCCTCCTCCTCCTCCTCCTCATGAAAGGAATGCACATTCTTCCCACGTTACTCTCGTCTTATCTGAGGGAGAGAGCGAGCTCTTGGAAAGCACAATATGTGCTTGTGTGCATGCGTGTGTGTGTGTTCACATTTGAATCATCAGTGTTGAAACAAACGTCTGCATCAGCGATCTTCAGCCAACAACGCAGAGCCGCATTTTTACAATGTAGCCTTGAATAAAAATAAATGCATGTTTTGCAACAAATCTGACAAAATTGCTAGTGACTACAGGCAGGAAAAGACACATCCAAATGAAGCTCAAACGATGTACGACAAAAGCTGTAAATAGAAACGCTCTGCCCGTAAACAAACCACAGGAAACATCCTGACTTCGCCTCAGTTGCAAAAGCAACGCTCTGCAGTAACGGCAACAGCAATGCTAGTGAGCCTCGTGTTACACAACCCATCCTGCAGAAATTCCAAGCGAACCATGATGCAGCACACAGAACAGATTTCATGACAGCGAGGAGCCTTCGGTAAGCTCTCTGGCCTCCGTCACGATCAAGCCTGCTTCTGACACGGAGCCAAAATGTGAGGAGCCCCTGGCTTCCCCACCGCTGTTACCAGGAAACCAGCGTCAAAGCCTTGCCACAGGATGTTACGTGTGCAGGTTATTGAGAAGATATCACAGTGTGCCAGAGGTTGCTGTCCTTGAGCGAGGCTGACGATAACCACGCCGAGAACAAAGCACTGCGGCTCAATCGGCGCCGCTCATCTACGGATCCCGCGCTCTTATAACTGCAGAGGCTGCGCTAACACTGCTGATTACACTCTTATCCTGATAATTAGCTTTACTATCAAGAAGCTTCCAGCACTGAATCATCCCTTTCACATTTGACACTTTCACAAAGGCCTTTTATATGAGAACTCCAGACGTAAAGGCATAGTTCACCCAAAAATGAAACGTCCTTTCTCTGTGGAACCCGAAAGGAGATGTTCAGTAGAACGTTCAGGCTGCTCTTTCCCACACAACAACAAAAAGCACCATACAAAATAGGGCTGGGTGATATTTGATACACCAAATATTAGCAATATTATCACAATATTTTGCTGACAATATAAAATTAGAGAATGTGTTGTATATCGTGATAATGTTAAAAGACAGTAGGGATGCACCGATACCACTTTTTCCAGTACTCGCCCGATACCGATACTTTTATTTTTGGTACTTGCCGATACCGAGTACCGATACCAATATTTTTATTCATTTGAGACTACGTTTATGAGATAACTTGCCAAAACCGCGTATTTTGACATAATTGTGTGTGTTTTCGTCCGTTGAAGCGCTACTGGTGCGCTGTCTGAAGCAGCTCAGCATATGTGTACAGCCGAACGTAGTCTACTTCACTGCACCGTTTCTGCGGCGTAAACCCCAGGTATGTGTCGCCACATTCTCGGGTTATGAAGAATAAAGAAGGGAAAAGTTAATCTTCCGAAATGAAGCAGCAATATCTTCTCAGGTAAAAGTTATTAGAACCGTGTCTAGTGATAAGCTGGCCATCACACTGCTCTGCGTCAGAAACAGCGAATCTCTTCTTTTGCATTGTTTTATTTAGAATTGCATTGTTATATTTCGTAAAAGTTTTACCCACCAACTGGCGACTGACACTAGCTATGTTTCCATCCACCTATTTATATTTTTTTTACCTATTGGATTATCGCATAAAAAAAACGCTGGATGGAAACGCCAAGATGCGCATAAAAAAACTTTGCGCACAACTGAGTAGGATAAACTTTTTATCCGATAAGAAAAAATGTGCATAAACTACGATGGAAACACATTTACCGAATAAATTCCACCATGTGCATTGAAAAAGTCATGTGACTTTGCGCTATGAGACGGGATAAATTGACTAACGAGCTGACCGATCTCGTTCACAGCATCTATATGTTGTTTTGGTCATTCTGAAATGCCTGAGGAAAGTCTGTCATCAAAGTATTTCTGTATTATTACTGTCTTACATGCTGTTCCCAAACAGCAAGCATCCGCCTCTAAAAGCAATGACCGCATTTATTGTGATTTTTACTCACATTTGGCGAGTGTTAATTTTGGGGTGCTGTGTGTACATTAATGAGGAAAAAAAATTAACTTAAATGATTTTAGCAAATGGCTGCAATATAACAAAGAGTGAAAAATTTAAGGGGGTCTGAATACTTTCCGTACCCACTGTATATATGAAAATATTTGTACATTTCTCATAATATAATAGATGTCTAACGTTGTGTTTTGTGGCATTACTTTGTCAAAGCAACAATCAAACTCAGTTTCATATTCCAATAACTTCCCTTTTTTTGTAGACAGCATTTCACTAGATTTGTAAAGAGACATCTTTGTAAACTTTTCACACAAACTGCAGTTTTCCACCAAAATAAAAAATTCTTGCAAGTGAAGAAATTAAGACAAAAGTTTTGTAATTTTACTATTGCAATGGAAAGTTAAATCATTATTATACTTATAATGAAATATTATATATTATAATAAACATTACAATGATAGTAATGTATTACTGTTGTATAATAATAATAATAATAATAATACTGTTGTTATTACTATTATTATATTGAAATTGTTTAGGATTCTAAAACTACACCAGTGTGAATATAATACAGACTGAGGCACTATCACAACTAAAAAAGGTCCTCTAAAGTGTAACTTTAAATTTAAATTGTAAATGTACAGAATTGTCTTCTGATGTGCCGCCCTACACAGACTGAGGTTCAGCCCACAGACTCACAAAATCCTGTGGGAAATACTGTGAAAGCATCTGCAGATGTGTAACAAAGAGCTCAACATAAAGCAGCAGGACTGCGGAAGTTTCAGCCGTCAGGTGCAGTTTTAGTAACATGAATTGGTTAGTAATGACGTCAGCAGTGACGAGCTTCCCAGGAATGTCACAATGTCCATTTCTTCAGTGTGCGAGTGGATCGTTCTTCCTCTTGCAACATGCTGATGAGTGAGGCTGGCAGGCAGATTTCAACACACCATTAAAGGTCACATATTTTACACCTTTCTGGAGTTTTATTTTAAGTCTTGATGTCCTTAAGAATATATATTTGCGGTATAAGTACCAAAAACCATCTCGATATATACATTCAAACCAGCGCAGATTCGGCTACATAAGGAGCTTAAAATATCATCTTGTTGTGATGTTGGGTGCCAGAATCGACGTAATACAGCCTCAAATTAGAAATTTGATCGCATATCTGCTGCCACTGCCAGACAAAAAACCGACGACAGCTGTGGTTAAACGCGATAAAACGAGCAGACTGGACAGAAACGATCGTCAAAAATGCTGGCGTTTGCAGCGCACACTTCTTATCCGAAAAGTTTCAATAAATTATTGTCTTTTGTTGTTATGGGCGCGTGTACATATTTCTTGCCATATGTCTATGTTTCTTGCATCTCACGACTATGTCGTGTATGAACTAATGTCTGTGTGCATGTGTGTAAAACAACAAACTGACGATTTATATATAATCATTTGTAATTGTATATACATTGTTGTGATTAATTGTGGCTGGAACAATAATGTAGCTGTAAAAATAGTTGCCTGCTGAAATTGAAATGTATATACATCTTCATCATGACTAGATAGACACGGTGAGTTTGTCTTTACTATACATGTTAGATGTGATCCACCTCATAGTAACAATCCTGTCAGATCGTCCATCCTTTGAGTGAGAGTGTAACGTTACAGGTTGGCCGATCTGGTTTCGTGGTTAAAGTTAACCTTTTCGACATGTTTCCGTGTTGTTGTTGCTCAGCAATGGCATGGACGCGATGTTGTCTGGGGGTTTGGCAAAGGGAGAGTGGGACTGTGGGCAGTGCTCGGGGTGGTGACTGAAGGCGGTGACTGTGTAGTTCTGACGTCAACTTTTTACGGAAGTCACAACGTAATCACAAACGGAACAAAATCACAACTACTTTATGCAGGCTGTGTGCATTTTACTGTGGACTGACTGTTTTGAAACTTATATGGTAGTTAAATAGCCCCTAGACATCAGTTATCGTGAAAAAAGCCAGGAAATTTCAGTTTTGACAATATGGGACCTTTAAAGTCAAGAGTTCTCATTAACACCAGCATTGTGTTCCTGTAAAACCAGATCCAGGGTCTGAATGCATAATACCTCAAGAAACAAATGTCTCTATTAGCATAAGCATTAATGATGCTTGAGACTTAATTACGATTTGCATTATTCTGCATGTTGATAAAGCTAAACGTGGAGTGATGAAGGTTCATTTCAAAGCTACATCATGAGTCTTCTCAAATAGACTTTCACAGTCATGCAAATATGGGGAAAACGCCAAACTACAGTATTTTAAGTCGGCATTAAATGAAAATTCACTTTTCTATTTTTTTTTTAAATCATTGATCTTATTGTACACGATTTATCCATGCCTCGTTGTTTTGGACCTTGTCTTTTTTAATCAAAAATGTCATAACTGGATCTTACTGTAAAATGGCAGACTTCTCCAAGTTCACTTAAAGGAGACATATTATGCCCCTTTTTACAATATGTAATATAAGTCTCTGGTGTCCCCACAATGTGTCTGTGAAGTTTCAGCTCAAAATACTCAACAGATCTTTTATTATATCATTTTGAAAATGCCTATTTTGAGTGGAAGCAGAAACA
>NW_015646369.1:988548-998582 GCF_001515625.1 Sinocyclocheilus rhinocerous | reverse complement strand
AAATCAGACGCGCTCGTTTTTTCAGACGCTTGCAGAAAAAGGCTTCCCAAAACAAAGTTACTGGGTTAATCTTTTTCATGTTTCCTTGGTTGGTAGATGCACTGGGGACCTAATTATAGCACTTAAAACCTGGAAAAGTCAGATTTTCATGATACGTCACCTTTAAACTCTGCCCTTTCTTACAATCGACTGTATGCTCACATTCACATCTACCTCCATCCAATCAACAACCAATGATTCAAACCAACATTTTTTCTTTTCCTTTTTTTCCATCACAATACGGAAGTAACCATCTGTCACTACATCTGTTTTTAAATAACTTTTGACTTCAAATACAATGAATTAAATTACTCAAAAGTTGAAGTGAGGAAGGAGAATTGCAGATCCCTGACCAAGCACCAGCACCATTTTGGTGAAAAAGGGATGGCTGGATTCCCAGATAACATTTCATGAATGTGCTGTCTTTGAAAGTGAGAGAACTGGACACAGACCAGGCCAAAGTCCATGTGCAGAAACAGCAGTAATATCTCACGTCACTGCCATTCAACCTGTGACCTCTCTTTACATGCGGCTATAAAACAGAGAATCTGAAATGGAGCAGACACAGTCCTCATAAATTACAGAAGCATACAGAGAGAACGATGTACGGCCTTCTTCGAAAAGCCTTATAACTAAATAAATGGGTTGTACAGTCATATTTTATTAGGGTTACACATGCAAAACTGTACAACCTTGAGCACAATCATATCAAAACATAACCCGAATGAACCAGACCGGTCAGGGTACAGAGTTTTGGATGTGATAATGATTAACTGCTGAGCTGGAACCAAAGGTAGCTGAGTAAACAGATAAGAGCAGCTTCTTGATTTCTATCTTGGCAAAGCCTAGCCTCAATAAGGAAATGACAAATGACTTCATCCCGCAAGAAAACCCTTCGTAAGTGTGTAGTTTGACAGCGACTCCCATTCTGATGACTCATCAACTGGATGCACTCGTTTCCGAATGTCATCACACTTTTAAGAAAAGCCAAACCCTCATACCAGTCTAGGTTAACATGTACGTTACAGCAAAACCTGCTCGTTTTCAATGGAAATGCAACATTGGTGGGTTGGCATTCCAGTAGATTAATCTATAAAAAAGTTCAGCTATGGCAGAACTTTAACATGGAAATAAGTTATTGCCATGTGTAATCAGCATATTATAAGAAAGTTCAAATATTCTCTAAGCAGATGAAGGCAGAGACCATCAATAAAACCACACAACATGAGCTTAAACCTGTAAAACCTACAGTATCATATATAATAGACAAATTTCAATGCCTATAAATGATCAACACGGTGTTGTACACAATCTACTACATGCCTTCTGTCGTCTGATTGATAGTTTATACTTTATTAGCAAGTGAAAGGCCTTTTAATATAATTTTACAAACGCCCATCTTCAGCTCGTGTCTTTTTACTGTGAAATCTTTACTGATTTTTATCAAGTAAACATAAGAATAACTTTGATATTGTTAGTAATATTTCAAGACGCACACTTACTGGACTGAAGCAACTTTGCTTTACTTGATTATCCAGACGTCATTTTCTAGAAGAATCAGTGAGTCTCAAATATGATCATCAGGCTTTGGAGTAGGGCTGCACGATAAATCGCATGCGATATTTAACGCGCATCTTGTCAGTAAAGCCGGTTCTGTAATCAGCGGTAAATCTCCATCACCTGCGGGCTTTCACATGGAGCAGCATTAACTACACAGAGCCGTTGTTCACTGACAAGCTGCGCAAAACCACGATCATATTTTGCGCAGCTTGTCAGTGAACAACGGCTCTGTGTAGTTAATGCTGCTCCATGTGAAAGCCCGCAGGTGATGGAGATTTACCGCTGATTAAAGAACCGGCTTTACTGACAAGATGCGCGTTAAATATCGCATGCGATTTATCGTGCAGCCCTACTTTGGAGGAACATTTAATTGTTCATCTATCAATCATCATTGTATTGCATTGCATTACATCTTTTGATCATTAAACTAAGCATTTGAATATCATCCCACTGAGACATATTATTGGAGATATAGAGTGACGACCGATATTTACATTATTTAATGCAAGTATCTGCTATACTGTTATAAAGATCTCACTGATTTATATTACTAAAATATCAGCATCTGCAGGTGTTTTTTTCCTACATATTCTTAATGCATCTTACTATAAGTGTCATAAAAGCCTGACGTGTCAAATATTATATAAAACAAACCACATGTGCATTTTTTTTTTCTTTTATATTTTGTCTAAAGATTCGATAAAGAGTTCCATTTAAAAAAAAAATTATTCTTCTGAGTGTTGTTTCGTATATCAGGGTTAATGGCAGGCTGACCCATGATGCTGGTAGGAGATACAAGTGACTAATTTGTTGTCGTGTAAACTAGGATATAATAATCACAGAGCAGACCATCATTCTGGAGTGTGACAGCTGCAAACACTGGTCGTTTAGAGTCACTGGGATACTGTGATGTAGCAGCAAACTGATGATTACAAAGTAATAAAAAGACGTTAGGTTTCTGACTTGTGTCATAATAAGCTGAATAACTCCATCATTAACATCAGCAGCACTAATCATCAACAAGCAGCTTGTTCAGAAAAATTAATTACAGCTTGGTGCATGTCAATAGCCCAGTAATGAACTCCTAACGTAAAGATATTCCTGTAGTCTGGTGTTCATAATAACAGAATACACGATAGTGTAATGGAGTTTTTAACTTAGTGTTTCAGTGTTGTGAATCAGTGGCAGGTGAGCTGCTAACCGCCTAGCTGAGCTAGCAACTCTTCAGCAAACTGCCCGAACCAACAAACCGCTTAACCAAAGCGTAACCCTGGACACGAAACACACAAGAGAGTCAGCAAACTGTTTACCTCACACAAAACATCCGTTTGAGTCAGTTATCTCGCTAGGTTCTGGTTAGCAGCTGACTTAACGTTAGCCGGATGCTACGTTAGGAACTCAAAGTCAAACAGTCAGTTAGCTCGTTAGCTGGCTTACAACAACATCACCAACCGTCGTTATACTAATTTTTACTATTATTGTTGTAAAATCATGAACCCGATCGTCATCCTCATCGGCGTCTCGTTCAGATGGAAAGGTAAAGGTGAATCGACTCACCTGTTCAGCGGCGGCTGAGATATCCACAGATGAAGTGAGTGAACCCGGTCAGAGAGATGCGGAGATTTACACGATCAGGAAAATAAAATATTATATTCCCCAAGATATGGATGGATCCCACTGGAGCTCTTCAGCGGGCTGTCTGTGTGTGTGTCCCGATCCTGAGTGACTGTTCGCCGGGTTCAGACAGCCGTCCGCCGCTGATCTGCGCTGGGCGGGGTCAGTCTGACACGAGCGCTCATTAATTATTCACAACATTAACAATCTGTCTGGGAGGAGCATTCACAACACCAGCCAATTAATATAGAGCGAGAGAGAGCTAATTAAATATATTAATATGCATATTAATTCTGTGTGTGTGTGTCTGTGTGTGTGTACTGGTTTATATATCCTGGTGGGGACTTAAACCTGACTACACACAGACTCATGGGGACTCGTGTCACGGTGGGGACCTAAATTGTGGTCCCCACGGGTACAAAAGCTTATAAATCATACAGAATGAAGTTTTTTGAAAATCTAAAAATGTAGAAAGTTTCCTGTGAGGGGTAGGTTTAGGGGTAGGGTTGGTGTAGGGCAATAGAATATACGGTCTGTACAGCAGAAAAACCATTACGCCTATGGAGAGTCCCCACAAGGATAGCAAACCAGACGTGTGTGTGTGTGTGTGTGTGTGTGTACAAAAGTACAGTTAAGCATATTATAAGACAGACAGAGTAGTTCTAAAAAAAATAGCCTTATGATGAAACCCTATGGTGACAATTTCTACAGCCTTAATGAACAGGAGAAGATTCGCAATGAATATGAATGAAGTCATAAAAACTGCATGTATGCTATTTAAACAATACTTTAAAATGACTCAAATTAATGCCGTTAATTGATTTCAATTTTATTTTGTGATTCCAGAGGTTATGTTTTGTTTTTCAAAAATAATTAAATAAAAAAAAGCTATTTGAGGGAAAATTGCGTTCTTCAATAAAAAAAATTGTTATTGAGGAAAAATAAAATTATGATTTTTCGGTAAAATCTTGATTTTATGCTTTTTTAGCATTTTAATTTTAGTTAAAAATGTATTTTACTATATTAATAATAAATTATTGAATTACATGACTTTTTCCACAACTATCTCTTATTTCAGTTTGAAAACATTTTTCTTGTTTTGAAACATTTATTGTATTTTAACAATAATTTGTTATGGCCAATAGACTAATTAACATGCTTGCTGACATATAAATCTACTTTTTTATGTTCACAGTAAAGTTCCAATACAGAATAGTATGTTTCAAAACCAAGCATCAAAACATTAGAATATGCAGGAGTTCAGAAGATGGATAATAGTTTAACACTTCCGTATCCTGACATAGAAAATGAATATCTGAACTGAAGATGAGTCCATATGTCATCTGCTTCCAATATCAGCCGAATCAAACAGATAATAAAAATGCAAAGATTTGCAGATACTTCTACAGTCACGCGTATTGCACACATCCATCCCCATGGCTGTACAACAGCAAATGTTCTTCTAGACTTCCAAGAAGACCGGTATGAAGTTTTGAATCAGCAACACACAAAAGTCTATCCTATGATTGCAGCTCTTTTAAAAGAAGATGTGCAATATAACACAGCAGCTCTTCCAGATATCTCTGGTCTTCAGAAGGCATGGCATGGCTCACTGAGGAATGCATGGAATGCTCTCGCAGCTCTACAAAGCTGTCAAGCCTGTTGTGCTGCGAAGACAAGGCCCCGTTTATCACCTGTCTCTGCCTTCATTATGTGACTGAGCTCAGTCGCTGCCTTCAGTCGTTTATGAAATGAGGAGCTATAAGGAGCACAATGCTAATGTGTCTGTCACATCGGACACATACAGTACTGTATGTCCAAGTATGCGATAGTGAGCTGCTGGCGAGACACATTTGATCCATAGGTCACAATGCCCTTAGTGTTGACCTTTAAATATCAGACCATCAACATGTTGACAGACTGTAGGGACACTGTTTACTGACTGGAATATAAGTCACAGGCAAGAAGCATAAGTTCATGAATACAAACAGAGAAATATTCTTTCTGATAGTGATGTTATTACAGGTGCATCTCAATAAATTAGAATGTCGTGGAAAAGTTCATTTATTTCAGTAATTCAACTCAAATTGTGAAACTCTTGTATTAAATAAATTCAATGCACACAGACTGAAGTAGTTTAAGTCTAAATCATCACAATTAAAAGAACCAAAGACTTAAACTACTTCAGTCTGTGTGCATTGAATTTATTTAATACACGAGTTTCACAATTTGAGTTGAATTACTGAAATAAATGAACTTTTCCACGACATTCTAATTTATTGAGATGCACCTGTATGTTATTGGTAGGCTAGGGCTAGGCTATTACATAAAACTATTTCCGTGAACACATTTGTGAATATATTGGCTGATTTTACTTTTAGTCAAAGTGTTTATACAAATATTAAACGTGTGTCTTCCTTTCTGTTTTCAAGGCAGGCTCCTAAAGCGTTTGTTATCTATTCTACAAATGTCTGATCGTGAAATTGGAATCTGTTGATGTAACGCGTATTTTGACGAAGTGTAATGTGTATTTGTGATGAAGGCCTGGCACCTGGTGGCCGCTTAGTGCATTATAGCCTACTAACTTCAATTACGCAGTGTGCAGTTTGAAGTATGTTATATCCTTACAACATATTAGGCCAATACTTCCACTACTGCCTTTTTCACATTAGCACTTGACTTATTAAATACATAATCTGCAGTTTGTCAACATAAATAGAACATTTAGCAAGCCTACCTTTTCACACGAATCTCCTTTACAGTGGCAACTCCTTGTAATTCTACATAATACATGTAAATCAGACATACTTGTCTTGTGTAAAACTTAAAACTGCCGCAAAGATAATTAGTGATCCAGCACGTTGATGCTATTGAAAACACTTGGTTCCGCAAAGTAAAAGGCACACCTTAGCCTTTTTATGTAGATCATTTTCATTGTTATTCATTGAAAAACATGTCTGTTCAATGAATATCGCAGGTTGTGGCAATTGTAAATCAATCTGCATGGGGAAAAATGTCTTACTGGTTAAGAAATGTTTTTTGTTTTATAACAAACACATAATTTTTTTTCTGTTGTATAAAGTGTTGATGCTTTTGATATTAAAATAATTATAGAAATCAAATTTACCTAAATAACTTTGACAAAATATTACATTTTTCTGCCTAGACAGCTTTTTTTTTTTACCACAAATACCATTACACACTCTTCAGTAAAATCACTATTTTATTTTATTTTATTTTATAGATTCTAATTTGCTATATATATCTGTAACACACACACACACAAAAAAAATTAAATCAAAATAGTGCAGAATCATATTTGATAGGCCCGGCGAGGTAGAAGTGGCCTGAACACGATTTCTGCCGAGGGGTCCCGAGTCAATATGCTGTACAGGGGACCCAAAAAACCATAGCGGCACCCCTGTTTGTATGTATAAATTTGTTTAGCCCCATATACTGTATAAATTCATTATACTGAATGACTATTATGCTACATTTCCAAAAATACAACTACATTTGTTACATTTCATTCATACACTGTACTGTATTTTACAAATGTAATGCTTTAAATGTCTATCACTGCATTCTGTTTTCAATCTGCAATTACACTGCAATGACTCTTTGTGACTGTTTTACTGTAGCACACAAAGACAAACTCAAGATTTTTGGGATTGTTGCCTTTTTTGTTTGGTGGTAGTCTTTATTTTTCAAACAACATAACTGCTTCCTAGCACATGTTCAAAATGAAAAATGGTTTTGCTTCAAGTAAATACAAAGTTTGAAAAGGCAAATGAATAAGACAAGAGGAAAAACAGTCTTTGGGCTTGACATGTTCGCAGATGCCGTTTCATTGTGCAGTACCATGCAGAATAATAGTTCATTAAAATCGCTTTACACCTCATTTAATGTGACATCTCGATGCTTTTTTGATTAAACATTAGGTTATTTCATTGTGATGTTAGCCGTGGGTTCAGTGGATCTTTCTGGAGCCGTTTCTGTCCTTCTTATCGTCATCTTCAAGTAAACCAGTGCACTACAGCTGATCTTTGACTGTCGTCTTAGAGCTGACCGTTTCCACCGTATATGCAGACTCATCTCACTTCATCCCAATCTAATACTGAACAAATCACCCGGAAACCACTCAGACCTTCATCTCTCAGTGAGAATGAGGGAATATACAGGTTATGGGTCGGAAAGGTAGTCAAAGGCATTTATATACATATCTGTTTTTTTGGGAGGTTTTTTTTTTAGTCCTTAACACAACATTCAACAAAGCACTCCTGTCACCATGCCGTGTGAGCTCCATGGCCTTGTCCGAAAACGTGTTCAGGCTTCGATTTGGCAGGCGAAATGTCGCTTCTCCCTCTCCAGCTATTCCACGCTAAGGATATGAGGTCAGATGTTTTGGACAGGGTCATGTTCGATTGGTTTGAGAGCAGCACCTTCAACTAAAACAGTGTGCAAATGTTTTCCTCTGGCTCCTACAGCACCTGGAGCTCAGCAACCTGACTAAACTCCTCCCCTTTCCCCGCCTTCCCTGCCAGCTCTCAGAGTCAGGTGACCAGCTGCGGCTCCCAGGATTGGCTGGCCACCTGGGGGCGGCACTGTGCGACGAGCGGCGGGCCTGAAGGAGGCTGGCTATCCAGACACAAGCCGCTGATCATGTGCTGCAGCGCTGGACCTCTGGGCTTCCATTTCTACAGAGGGACGGAGAAAAAAAGTGAGGATGGGTTCATTACATTTATAGTAACACATGCAATTGCTGTAGACAAACATCCCACAGATAAAGCACAGAACAGGGTGGAAGAATTGCTCTTCTTCTTCTTCTTGTTCATGAATTTATCAGCGAAAGAAAACAGAAACCCCTTATAATGGTCGTCTGAGAAGGTCAAACTAAATATTATGTATCTCACTTTACATTTATTTTGTACGTTGTTTGCCATTTTTGCAACCTTGTTATTAGAATTTGAGGCATGTCTGAAAAGAGTTTATAGAGTGAATTTGTTATGTTCAATTAGGGTTATAACCATTAACTAAAACTGAAACAATAAATGCATTTTTCTGTCACAAATGTATAAATTTCTCTCTCAGTATTACTTCTATCACAAAATATAGACGGACACCGTGCTGCGTTGTCACGGGAACATCCCAGCTGAAGATAATAAGGAAATTACGTCGCTCCCTTTGCCAAGTGCATTCAAACGACTACATAATGGCACGCACGTGCCCTGCTCACTCCAAGGGCTCTGCCCTTCAAAGGCATAGGGATGATCACTTCCATTTGGAATTTTCGAATACGTGTACCATTACACCCCTATAATTTATGATGAATACTAAAACGTGATAGGGAAAAAAAAAAAAGAATTTTTGTGACAATGGTCAGAACTCCTGTTATGATGGATATGTTTTGAGGTGCACTATTGTCATAAATTAATCTATTACTGTTCCTACTTAACTGTAACAGTAAAACTTAGGTGCTAGGTGGCGGGACAGTGACAGTTAAGGGTTAAAGAAAAACAAAAACTAACAATGACAAAAACACAACAAAATGACTAAAACTTCAACTAAAATTAAAGCCAAAACAAAATATTAAAATAAATTCTAACTCAAAATATTAACAAAAACTAAAATAGTATATCAGTGATAGTAATATATATATATATATATATATTTCTTAAGTATATAATACATCTACTTTGTGTCATACGTGGATTTTCTATATATGGAGTAATTTGCATAACCTACAATCATCAACTACTACTATCAACAACTATCTCCTTCAAATATCTCCTTCACTTGTAGAACATTTTTACACAAAACTGGAATAAAAATGCAAAATAACTGTTTCTTTCCAAACATTGACAAATGCTGCAAAATATAGAGTGACTGTAAAATGTCAAATTCAAAGAAACATACAGAGAAGCAACATTCTGAACAGAAAGCAACCTTATAATGAAATGAATGTTGTAGCCAAGGGCATGTCTTGTGTGTGTGACTGCGTGTGACTGTCCCTGCGTTCCATTCGGAAGGGCTCATCCGATATATCCCATTTGGAACGCACCGTGAGTGTGACTGCTTTTAGTTTAGAGTGAGGTCAGTGAGTCTGAATTCAGAAGGCTTGATATATACTCTAATATCCTGTGTGTGTGTGTGTGTGTGTGTGTGTGTGTTTGCTGGAAGCGTGGCAGCAGGTTTCATTCAGGAGAGCGATGATCTCAATGCCAAACAGCTCTGTTCCAAACCCTATAGTGAGTCGTTTTCTGAACTAATGCCAACATAGAACAGCAGTTTAACTGAAATGAATGCTTATAACTGACTGTAGACACTCTACATATTCAGCGCTCCTCACTACTGTGAGCCAGCCTTATTTCAGTATCACTGACATACTATTATTGTTGTGTTACTATTTTGAATGATCTGAATTCCTTTTAATTCCAAACGAAATGATTGCATCTCATTACATTAGCTTTGTACAGGTATGTTAACCTTGAATGCTCAAAAATATTTGATAAAACATATGCAAACATGAAAATAATGTGGCGTGTTGCAGTTACAATGGACATTATGCATGTATCAATGAATTTATTTTTATATTTTCTGTTTTAATTACAATTTTTAGTTGAAGTTTTTGTGAGTGTGTGTGTGTGTGTTTGTCATTTTCATTAGTTTTTTATTATTTTCTTATTTGTATTTTTTTAAGTTTCAGTTTTGGTTATTTCAGAATATCAAGTTAAACCAATTGAAAATGTTGCCTTGTCAACTATCTGAAATAAAAGAAGATTAAAGTTTTTTTTTTTTTCAGTTAATGTTTGTCAATGAAT
>NW_015646369.1:985328-988428 GCF_001515625.1 Sinocyclocheilus rhinocerous | reverse complement strand
ATATATATTATCACTGAGAGAATGAGAGAGGGACAACACTCAACATTCCACGTCAAATGGCAACAGAATTTCACTTTATGAAATTTACATAACTTCCACAAAAACAACTAGTGCTGTCAGAATAGAGCTTAATAGTCTTCTGAAAGCAGCAGACATCGAACCTGCATGTGATTGATTCTCAGTAGCTCATGGAAACTCTAATAGCCTATGTGTCAGTTACACATACACCCACCTGTCTGGACTCTTTGATGTTGCAGGGCTCCAGTCTGACCTTTGACCCTGCAGGGAAAGCTGTGATAGCCAGACACAGGTCATGCTGACGGATCTGTGGTTCAATCAGAGTCCACTTCTGAGAAAACAGGACCGACAAATGATTGAGTGAGTAATGCAGGTGTAGAGAGCTGCTGGATATATGTAGCAAATCACAATTTGTACAGCAACCACACTCAAAGTAACTAAATATTTATTTGCCGTTTTAGTTGTTTATTTGGCATGAAGGAGTTGATAACAGTTATTTACTTTACTTATTCCAAAACAACTCCATTTTTTAAAATTCCAAATAAGTTCTCTCATCTCCTCCAACCTACTGCATTATGCATTATATCACCTTTGTACAGGAATATTAACCTTAATATTAACCTATATATATATATAGTCTCTCTCTCTCTCTCTCTATATATATATATATGCAAATGTGAAAATAATGTCAATATGGAACATGCTGCAATTACAGTGTAAATTTTGCATGTATCAATGAGGCAATTTTGTAATAACTATTATGAAATATGTCTATTGACATGGTAACGGAAACATTCACAAGACAAAACAAAAGGGAGGCAATTATGCAATAATTAAAACAGATCTGTTGACATGGTAACTAAAAAACAAAACAAAAAACAAGATAACACTTTATTTTTCAGTGTCCTTTTTACTCGTTACATGTACTACTTACTGTAGTAATAACAGCAAATTATGCACAGTTACATGCAACTAGTCCTAAACCAAGCTCTAATCTTAATTCTAAACTTATAGTAAGTACTATAAATTAATTAATATTACTCAGCACTTAATTATATAATTAGCCTACACTATAACAAAGTCACCTTATAATAAAGACTGCGTTTACACTTGGCATTAACATGCGACCTGTATCCGGATGTTGTCCACATACACATTGAAAAGACAAGTGTAAACGCGCTTCTGATCGGAATGTTATCCGATCAGCGTGTCTTGGTCCAGAGGTAGACGAGGACGCATTGTGATGCGGATCTCAGTGTAATGTAAACGCAATCCAGCCATCGTGTCTGCATTCGCAGGTCGACGTCACGCAAAACCCCGCCCCATTTCTCACGAACTGTCAGAAGAGAGAGGCCGTGGAGCACTAGGGAGACTCGTACAGTTATTTTAATTTGTTAAATGTCCCGCGACTGAAAACGGTTTCCAAAAGAAAACCCACCACTTCGGTTCGACTTTGCACTGGGCCATCCTCTGCAGACTTATTTAAATATTGAGCAGGAACGACAGATCCGATCGGTTATCCAGATAGAGAAGTCAGCTGATGTTGCCAAGTGTAAACTCGGTGAAAGTGTAACCCAAAACAAGAACCTTTAATGGCCAAAAATTTGAAAAAATAAAAAAAATGCAAAAGACAGAGTAACACAAATACATTTTTGTATTCCCATTTGCTCAAATAGCAAAAGAAAAAATCCACAATAGTGTTTTCACGACTTTCAAAAAAAAAGGAAAAAAATAGAGAGAGACTGATAACGGCTGTGAGAAGAGAGAACAATGTCAAATTTACCATCCCTCCCATAGACGCTGCATTAGAAACACCCTCACATTAGCGTCGTTTTTAACTATTTTTTTTTGTAATTTGATGCAAAGGTGATATAATACAAAGTATAGTGTTATAAATGTACATACATTTCAGTGTTTCCCACAGACTTACACTCTATGTGTGGCGGCACTTCCCCTGGGGGAAATATATATGTATATAATGTAAATATAAAACAGCAGACGGGCTTACTGAAAGTGCAAATTCATTCTCTGCCAGCAGGAGGCGCTTTAAGAGCAGAAGAAACAGCGGTTTCCCCGGTAACGGCTGTAATCAAAACAGCGCTGCGCTCAAACGTTTCTGAAGATAAACAAACATACATTTATATAAAAACACCCGTGCCGCGTTTTGATTTTGAAACATGCAGTGCTCATGTTTATTCAACGAAGTCAAAGCATTTTGGAAAATCTATTTGTGGCGTCAGTGTTGATATTGTGGCGGGCCGCCACAAATAAATCAATGTATAGGAAACTTTGGAGGATTTACAATGCTGATGACCGTAGAAACGCGTTGTCACAGTCTTGTGAAAATGGTCCACTGAACAGTTTACAAAACAAAACAAAAATCTTGGGAATCAGAATCAAATCAGGAAATCAGTGCCAATGCCAAGCTTTAGTTTTGTCACTTTACACTCTAAAGGCTTGTGCACACCGGGACGAATATCGTGCGCGATTATCGCCGACGTTTAATGCCTCGTGACTAAACAAAGGGCGCCAATGTGAGTGTGCACACCGGCGCGCAAAACGCGAGGCGTAAAAGCATCACTTAAAAAAAAACGCCTCGGGCTCGTTTTTTTGGTTTGACGCATCGCGTTAAAAACTGTCCGACCAATGAGATTGCCGCTTTTGTTCACGTGCCTGGAGCTGCTGAAGTTACAGTAAAACATGACTTGGTGGCGCTCAAGCACAAAACGGTCTTGCCGAGCACACATTGATACCTAACGACAAAGAGGAGGTAAGTAGACCAAGAAGAAGCATCGAGGCAAGATGAATGTAGAGCTGCTGGTCTCATTGGTGTCTGAACACAAAGGGCTTTATGACAAACGCGACAGCGACTACAAAAATCTCGATAAGAGGGAGTTGTTATGGAGAGGAATTGCAGATCAAATAGGATTCGATGTGTATCGGGCTATTTCTGTTTTTCATTAAGCGCCATCTAATGTCAGGGAGCGAATTTGCACATTCACTCGGCTCATCGCCTGCGAAAATCGCTTGGGTATGAACACAAAAGAGGCGTCGAAAAACGTTGGCGATAAGCTCTCGCGAT
>NW_015646369.1:974263-981625 GCF_001515625.1 Sinocyclocheilus rhinocerous | reverse complement strand
GTTTTTTTGGTTTGACGCGCCGCGTTAAAAACTGGCCGACCAATGAGTTTGGCGCTTTTGTTCACGTGCCTGGAGCTGCTGAAGTTACAGTAAAACACGACTTGGTGGCGCTCAAGCACAAAACGGTCTTGCCGAGCACACATTGATACCTAACGACAAAGAGGAAGTAAGTAGACCAAGAAGATGCATCGAGGCAAGATGAATGTAGAGCTGCTGGTCTCATTGGTGTCTGAACACAAAGGGCTTTATGACAAACGCGACAGCGACTACAAAAATCTAGATAAGAGGGAGTTGTTATGGAGAGGAATTGCAGATAAAATAGGATTCGATGTGGGGTATTTCTGTTTTTCATTAAGCGCCATCTAATGGCAGGGAGTGAATTTGCACGTTCACTCGGCTCATCGCCAGTGAAAATCGCTTGGGTATGAACACACAAGACGCGTCGAAAAACATTGGCGATAAGCGCGCACGATAATCGTCCCGTTGTGCACGAGGCTTAACTCACTGAAATAACAGCTAAAATTGTTACGGGAAAAGCTAAACTATTTTGAAAACAAAAGTGCCACGCTCCTGATGTAGTTTAGTTACTGAAGCTAGTGAAAATGCTACATTCAGTCAGTTATCACACACCTGTGATGCAGGGATGCTCGGTGTGGTCTTACACTCCGCCAGACCCAGACTGTCTGTGCCGTGACTCTCCAGACACAGGCCGCCCTGCTTCAGGAGACTGTACGCCGCTTCCTGCTCGGGGATTCTGACAAACACAAGCAAGAAAGACAAAATACATTCAGAACGGACTTGAGAGTGTTAAAGACAAAGTCCAGGTTTGTCTGGCAGTCCATCAGAGTCCAGAGACACAGTCTAGTGACTCACTTGAGTTCAGGATACACATTCTCAAGATACCAGCGGAAAGAGTTACAGTTCAACTTCCGTCTTAAAGCAAGCCGATCTGCAATACTGTACAGAGAGACAGAGAGAGAGAGAAGCGGGTTAAAGGAATAGTTCACCCAAAAATGAAAGCAAGAGATGTTTAGTACAATATTCACTGTGTGTTTTCCATATAATGACAGCAGACTGTGACCAGGGGCCGTCAAGCTCCAAAAACAACCGTAAACGAGTCCACACTGCTTGTGCATTGTATTGATCATGGCATATTGTGAGAAAAATACTGAAATGTATCCAGTCAAAAAAATTAAATAAATAAATTTATGACGTATTTGCATATAAAATGTCCATCCATTACATAGTTTTAGTGCTGTCAAACGATTAATTGCAATTAGTCACATCCAAAATAAACGTTTTTGCTAACATAGTATATGTATGTGTGTGTACTGTGTATATTTATTATGTATACAGGTGCATCTAAAAAAAATAGAATATCGTGAAAAAGTAATTTTTTCATGAGCTGTAAGCTCTAATCATCAAAATTAAAACAACAAAATTTTTTAAATGTTTTACTTTACATCTAATGAATCTAGAATATATGAAAGTTTCACTTTTTGAAATAAGTTACAAAAAAAAAGAACTTTTTCACGATATTCTAATTTTTTGAGATGTACCTATATATAAATACACACCCATGCATGTAGAGATTAATCGTTTGACAGCACTACATAGTTTTAATATTAACCAAATAATAAACATGATTAAAATAATGCATATTTTTCAGTAATACATAAATGAAACAGGCCAGATTTCTATACTCAAAAATCATGGCATAATTTATTATTAATTATTTGCATCTATTTGGTTTCAATTAAATAACCATATTTTCAAAATGCATTTATTCAAATTGCTTAGAATCAGCATAAATCTGTGAAAATACTTCAGTTTATTCAGTTAAATAGTATGAACATGGTTAAACATGACTAGCTGTGGAACAAGCAATATTCAATTAGTTAAAATGTAAGAGACTGAAATAAATTTGATTTATTGATGATAAATATATAACCTGGTTATTGTGTAGTTAAAACACATACAGTTAGTAGTACTATCACAGAAATCTGACCTGCTTCATTTATGTATGACTGACCAAAATGCATCACATTAAATATATGAGCTTCTTTAATGTATAAACTGTGTAATCTAAATAGATGGAAATTTTATATGCAATTCAAATACATAAATCTTAAATTTAGAGTCTTGTTATTTGCTGTTTGATTTGCTTCTTGACAAGCCGAGATTGAATATATACTTGAAGTACTTTTATGAAGCTTGTTAGTCTGTTTCATTGTACACTCTTAAAAATAAAGGTGCTTCACGATGCCATAGAAGAACCTTTTTTGTCCAAATGGTTCCATAAAGAACCTTTAACATCTCAAGAACCTTTCTGTGTCACAAAAGGTTCTTTGTGGTGAAAGAAGGTTCGAAAAGGTAAGAAAGAGATGGTTCTTTAAAGAACCTTTGACTGAATGGTTCTTTGTGGACCCAAAAATGGTTCGGTCCCACTTTATATTAAGTGGCCTTAACTACTATGTACTAACATAAAAAAATAAGTACAAATACAGTGGGTACGGAAAGTATTCAGACCCCCTTAAATTTTCTTAACTACTATGTACCTACATCAAAAAATAAGTACAACGTATTTATTGTGCTCATATTGTATTGCAAAACACTTCTGCTGCTATTGAGGTGGGATATGGGTAAGGCCAGGGACAGGTTTGGTGGTATGAGTAGGTTTAAGGGTGGGTCAACAGTGTAATTATAAATGTAATTACAGAAATTAGTTACAGATAAAATTGTATGTAGGTATTTTAATAAATATAAGTACAATGTAAAAGCATGTATGTACACAATAAGTGCATTGCACCAAATAATTAATTTAAATGTAAGTACATAGTAGTTAAGGGTTTCCTTTCCACGGTTATTCAAACAGCGAATAAATTATATATAGAAAGTGACATTATCACTAACATTGATCTATCGCGAGTTTAAGCACTCTCAAAAAAACTAAACTATCGTTATAATCACTGAAGCTGTATACACTGTGAAATGAATCTCTTACTTACATTGTACGTCCATCTGCGCTTTGTTGTTTATGATGAGAGAATTCGCAAGCGTCCGGAATTCAGTCAGCGAACGCGCGCGCACTCAACAAAACTGCTCTGTTTCAACGATGACTCATCTGAACGCTTCTGATTGGCCATTGCATTCCTAAGCTCAACAGAATTGTGTGTGACTGGTTAAAATGCGCAACACTGTAAAAACGCCTACAATGAAATACGGTGCAACATGAGCAGATCTTAATTTAATGCCGCAATCGACACTGTCTATTCATATTCACTTTGTTAGCAACAGACGTAATAGATTTCATTTGTTTTTGCAGGGGCATTTTTGCCCCAAGTCCCCGTGGCCAGCCTTACACACGCTCCACCTATGAGTTAAGGCCACTTAATATAAACTGGGACCAATGGTTCTTTTATGGCATCGCTGTGAAGAACCTTTTAATCACCTTTATTTTAAAGAGTGTATGCAGCTGCATGAGCATTCTTCTAAACATCTCCTTTTGTGTTCCATTGAAGAAAGAAAGTGATGTACTGAAGTACTGAAGATCACCATAACCAGATCTACATAAGGTTTTAGAGACGTCTGACCTCCCGAAGGCCTTGCCCTGCGCTGATGGTCTTGCGGCGTAGTAATACTGTTTATACTCATCCATCCAGACCTCAGCAGCTCTCCGCGAGTTCCTGCAGCATAACAGCCATTCATTCATACACTGCAATGCAAAACATATGATTGCAAGTTACGTAAAGGTCAATTTACTTGATGTAGGTGAGTGCGTTGCCCTCTGGGAAGTCATAAGGATGGCGTTTCCGGAAGACGTGGCCCACGCGACTGCAGGGCAGGATCTCAAGACTGCCGCCACACATCCACACTCTGAACGACAGCTCTACAGCATCACAACAGCAGAGATAGAATTACATTCATGTGTGGAAGTAAACACAGAGACATTCAGAATATTGTTACAATCGTCCTGAATAATAAATATACACAGTACACACACATATATGTCATGTAAACAAAAACTTTTATTTTGGATGCGATTAATCGCGATTAATCGTTTGACAGCACTGCTTTGTATTAGTGCTGTCAAAAGATTAATCGAGATTAATCACATCCAAAATAAACATTTTTGTTTACATGACATATACGTGTGTGTACTGTGCATATTTATTATTCAGGACGATTGAGAAACATACATTTAAAAAAAAAAAATCAAAATATACAAAAAACTTTTGAGGATTTACGATGCTGATGACCGTTGAAATGCGCGGTCACAGTCTTGTGAAAAGGGTCCATTAGTGAGGACATCCACACACTATTCTGTATTCAGCTCTAGGAGTGCTGCATGATCATTGGATTCACTGAATTCACATTCACTGTATGTTTGACACTCGAACACATCACAGCAGAGGAGTAAAATCGTGCATCTGAACATCACTTACCAAAGTTCTCACCACCCCAGATGTCCATGTGAGTGTCATACTGGCCCAGGTGATTAAACCAGCCTTTATCCATGACAAAGATTCCTCCAGCAATCACAGGAGTCCTGCCACAGCAGCGGTTGGTATGGACATGTTATGGGGTTCAAATGTCTGAGACCACGACAGTAATGCTTCTAGTTTTCTAAAAGCTTCTGGGTGCTTGAATTTGTAGGTATTTCATTGCTACAAATTTGCTTCCATTTGATTATTTGTCAAGTCTTTTCTTTGTGTTCAAGATTCTAAAACTTTAAATAGGCTTAAATAAGATTTTAGATTTTCAATCTGCCATCAGACTTTAATGAAGATAGATAGAGAGAGAGAGAGAGACCTGATTGGTTGTGTTGGGTCGTTTCTTGCCATTTTCTGTTCTATAGGAATCTGCTCCCATTTGAAGTGTAAACTCCAGTCAAAACCTGACGTCAGTGGGGAAAAAGTGAGGCGGTTACTTCTGGAATCAACACATGCAGTAAATTTGAATCTGTCAGCAATCAGACTAGTGGTCAACTGATTTTTTTTTTATGGCCGATACCATAAAGTACATATGTGACCCTGGATCGCAAAAGCAGTCATAAGTAGCACGGGTATATTTGTAGCAATAGCCAACAATACATTGTATGGGTCAAAATTATCCATTTATATTATACCAAAAATCATTAGGATATTAAGTAAAGATCATGTTCCATGAAGATATTATGTAAATTTCCTACCGTAAATATATAAAAATGTAATTTTTAATTAGTAATATGCATAGCTAAGAGCTTAATTTGGACAACTTTAATGGCGATTTTCTAAATATTTTGATTTTTTTTTTTTGCACCCTCAGATTCCAGATTTTCAAATAGTTGTATCTCAGCCAAATATTGTCCTATCCTAACAAACCATACATCAATGGAAAGCTTATTTATTCAGAAATTCAATTTATTCAATTTCCTAAAATTGACCCTTAGGACTGGTTTTGTGGTCAAGGGTCACATATAATATAATTTAAACAACATGCAAAACAATTGCTGCCATGAAATGTAATTTATTTTACATACTAAATTGAAATTATTAACTGTAAAAAAAAATTATCTTGATAAAAAATAAACCTGTAAAAAAAGGATTTATGCTTTAGTGACTTTTTGATTCTGTAATCCTGAAATATATGTTTTTATAGTATTATATGTTTTCGTGCAGCTCAAGCAGTAGGTCAACACCAAGGTTTTGAAACAAAATGTAAATGTAAACCTTGAATGCAAAATAAGATGCTTTTTATAAAAGCATATGCCAAATTCATAATTGTATTTTTCGCAAATAAAGACATTGTTGAAGAAAAGCCAACAGTGCACAGACAGATAAAAGAGATGATTTTGTATGGTAAAGCAGTGAGATCTCTCACCTCCTCTCAGGTCAGCAGAAGCGGCCAGGTAGGCGAAATTATCCAGACTGATCACATCAATGATGGGACTGACCACACGCGTATGATCCTGCAGGAGAACAATGGGTAAAAAGCTTTGATTTATTTAGTGGTTATTGTGTTTCAGGCCAGCTGAATGCAGCAGAAAGAAGGACACAAGCCATGTGTGTCTCCATGACCACCCTGCTTTAAGTTGAATTAGGAGGAAATGCATGAAATGAAAATTCATCTATTTTCCAAATGCATTTTATAGATCTTATTATGAATGATTCATCCACTCAAAAACCATCCAAACAGATTAGCCTAAACCAGTCGTATAATATAAACTAAACTGTTTAAATAAATGAAATGATTTTTTTTCTCAAAAAAAGAGAGGAAAAAATATAGAGAGAAGGATTGTGGCAATCAGAAAAGAGAAAGATGTCAAATTTATGGTCACTACCTCAGCAGCTGTATTGCAAACCCCCTCACAGCAGCTGTATTTTATTGACAAGGTAATAGTGTTATAAATGCACATACAATACTTCAAAAATAAAAAATGCATCATATGACTGTGTAAAGGCTCTGTGGATTTGCAGCATAGCCTGATGCAGAGCTCTAGTGTGTTCTTTGCTACTTTCGCTTGCTGCAGTGCATATACTTGTGCATACATAAAACTATTTTACGAGCATGTAAGCATGCGTATGTCGCATAAAAAAACCGTGTGCCGGGGAAGTTCATATTACAACTGCATAAGAAAATCAAGTGTTTTCAATTAGAGCTGGCGCTGTATGCAAACATGCTGAACTCTGCGCTCACAGCTCGAGTATGTGCGGAAAAGCCTAGAAATCCATCTGCTATACATCCCACCTACAGCAGATTGACATCAGGACACTCAGAAGAAGCCTGTGGCTTGTCAGTTTCTTTTCTTTAACAATAATGTACAGTATGTGGAAAATAATGTGTTTTTTTAACTTTAAACCTCATAAACACATTTCATTACACCAAATACACAAAATAATGTTCTTTTTAGCAGCATCATATGACCCCTTTAAAAAAAAAAAAGTACTGTGAGTTTACCATGGTGCTGTGATGGCATCAAATATTACTGGTACTGAATGATTACAGCTTGGCATTTACATGGTAGTGGTACTTCAAAGAACGCCATCATATTACCATGTGTAATGGGGCGAACGAGACGTGAGGATCCATTTGCAAGGCTTTATTTAGACAGAGACGTGATCATAAAACAGGCATGGGTCAGACAGTGGCACGCAGGTACATTACAGGCAAGACAAAAGAGTATCCAAAGGAAGGCATGAATCAGTCGACAGTGAACATTATCCAGAGAGCTTGACAAGAGGGGAAGTCCAATAACACAAGCAATAATCCAGGCGAGGTGCAAACACAGTCCGAAACAGAAAGGCAAAGGGTTAATCCAAGATAAACAGGCAATAATCAGGTAACACGGGAAAGCAGGCAAGACAAGACTATGACTAGGAA
>NW_015646369.1:973949-974253 GCF_001515625.1 Sinocyclocheilus rhinocerous | reverse complement strand
GTTATCCAGAGGGCTTGACAAGAGGGGAAGTCCAATAACACGAGCAATAATCCAGGCGAGGTGCAAACACAGTCCAAAACAGAAAGGCAAAGTGTTAATCCAAGATAAACAGGCAATAATCAGGTAACACGGGAAAGTAGTGATGTGACGTTCGACACCGAGGCTTCAAAGCTTGTATCAAAAAAACGAAACATCTCACAGTGAAGCACTGTACCGGAGCTTGATTCATTTTGCCAAAACCACGTGATCTGTGACGTTCCGAAGCTTAGTTTTCGCACACAACCACGTGACTGCTTCGTATTCT
>NW_015646369.1:970692-973536 GCF_001515625.1 Sinocyclocheilus rhinocerous | reverse complement strand
ATGGCTGGGTCGTCTGGGACGCAAAGGCAGCTTTTTCCACCTTTTGACCACAAGATGTCGTTAGTGTGCACTGTCTTGAAAAGCTTCGAGTAATGAACCTTTTTACAATACAGTTGAGGGGAAAGCCTCGGTGCTTCGCAAAGCTTCATTTTCCCATCACTACGGGAAAGCCTATGACTAGGGAACTAAGGACTAGGAACTGGCTCCATAATGTGCTACCACTAGGAGAGCGATAAACACAAGTAATGCTATTGTAATGGAAAGAAAAAAACGGAAAAAAAGGTAAAGAATTTTGTAAATCTAAATTTTGACATAACAAAACTTGTTTTTGTTGTGCATTTAATAACTTTGTATTTTTGTGTTCTGAATTTTTAGGGGTGAAACTAGTGGTTATCATTCAAATTCTAATATTACGTCATTCAGAATTCTTCTTCCTCTAAAAACATGAAGCTGTAACTTGATAATCTCAATATTTACAACTAATTTGACCTTTTTAAACATCTGCTGTTCAAAAATACAGATCCATGAAAAGAATGTCAAATTCAAAGTGACAAAATTCAAAATTTCAGGCTTCAGACACTGGTTTTCTTTTATTAAAGTGTTGTTTGAGGAGAGACCGTGTGTGTTTCTTTCAGTGTGTATCATTAGATTTCTTACAGCGCTTGGAAAATGGCTAGATGCCCTAGAAATCCATCATGATAAACTGTAAATATTGGCCTGTGACTAATTGGACTAACTTTCACTACGTGACACATTAATTCGTACCAAAGGGTTTGATTGTATGCACAATGTTCGATGTCAACAATAAACTACACTACCTGTCAAAAGTTGGAAATAATTCAAATTTATTGTATAAAGTTTTATAAAGATATCTCTTATGCTCACCAAGGCCGCAATTATTTGATCAAAAATACAGCGAAAACAGGAAAACGGTGAAATATTATCACAATTTAAAATAACTGTTTTCTATTTTAATATATTGTTAAATGTAATTTATTCCTGTGATGCAAAGCTGAATTTCCAGTCTTTAGTGTCACATGATATTCAAATAGAGAACAAAGGGTAAGCAGAGCAGAAGAAGTCTCTTTCAAAAACATTTTTAAAAAATGTCATTATTCCAAACCTCTGACTGGTAGTATATATGGGAGGTGCTTTTTTTTGTTGCAATCTAAAAGCTTATAAAGCCTGTTTATTTTGATTATCTAACTATGCACAATTACATTGCTAGTTTCATTTCTGTTGGTGTTTAGCATTGTTTTATCCCTGTTGTCTTACTCTGTCACAACAGATTGAGAAGCTCTGATCTAGATAAAGTATTATTAAATAAGTATCACCCTGGAACAGTTACATATTTTGTAATTTTATATATATGTATGTATGTATGTTTGAGTTACTGTAGATAAATAAGGGACGGCATCTGTCATACTGTACCTAATAAAGTAACAAACTGTTATGTATTGGAACACTTGCATTTTGATAGAATTTTGTTGTTAATAATGGTTCAATGTGGTTGTGTTTTGCATGTCGTGATACCTCTTTGACTCTCAGGATCATGGGCTGCAGCCAGTCTGTGTTGACCTCACAGTGACTGTCCAGGAAGGTGAGGATGGAGGCCGACGCCGCAGACGCCCCTCTGACACGAGACCGGATCAGACCTGATCAACACCAGCACATGTTCATTACCCACAACACATCGCCATCCCGAAATAATTAGAACAACACCAAATAATACATTCATTGAGTGCACAGATGAAGTTTGTCAGTTGCGTCTAATAAAGGCCACATTAAATCTAAATGTGAGTTTTATGTTATTTAAATCCATGTCTGGTAGACTTTAGTACATTAACATACCACTTCATCTGTATGTTAATGCACTAAAGCTGATAAAATTAACCTTAGGCAGATATACAAAACCATTTAAAAGTTTGTGGGCAATCAGATTTAAGTTTTTTTTTTTTATGTTAATGTTTTTGAAAAGTATCTTCTGCTCACTAAGGCTGCAATTATTTGATTAAAGGTGCCATAGAATGCATTGATACAATATTTTATTTGTCCCTAGAATGAAATGGTCTGTTTTTACCTTATTTGGAAGGGTCATGAATAATAATGTTGAGCTCTGCTCTGATTGGCTGTTTCACAGTGCGGCTCATTTCAGTAGCTCACACAGCAGGAAGGAAACACAGGGAAAATATGTATATTTCAATACTTTCTCTCGCAGTTATATCGTTGGGTAATTATACTGTATATAAAATGCGGGCATTAGGGAGCCGCTATTAATATGCGGGGCATTGAAACTGCTTTCGAATGCAGCTTTTTACTTTCACTTTCGAGATTTGCTATATATAGTGATATTCTCAATGTTACTCAGAAGACAGGATACAGGTTTAACTCATTCGAAATACTTATGCTTAATGTTACACTGTCAGATATGCAAAAGAAATCTATCATATCTCTTGCTCTGACTACTGTGTATAGACCACCAGGGCCGTATACAGATATCCTAAAAGAATTTGCAGATTTCCTCTCAGACCTATTGGTTACTGATAAAGCGCTAATTGTCGGAGATTTTAACATTCACGTTGATAATACAAATGATGCATTAGGACTTGCGTTTACTGACCTAATAAACTCTTTTGGAGTCAAGCAAAACGTCACCGGGCCCACTCATCGTTTTAATCATACGCAAGATTTAATTATATCGCATGTAATCGATCTTACTGATATAGATATCGTACCTCAAAGTGATGATGTTACTGACCATTTCCTTGTATCGTGCATGCTGCATATTACTGATATTAAAGGGGTCATATGATGCGATTTCAAGTTTTCCTTTCTCTTTGGAGT